>NC_056743.1:1474609678-1474696311 GCF_019279795.1 Protopterus annectens
CCGTGTAAAACAAAAATGTGATTCTAAAAACTTTCTATGTATTTTTGTTTTGAGAAAAGTGCCTTTCTTACCCTTTATACTTATATCCAAATAATGAACTTCATCACCCATTTGTAACTCATCAAAACTAACCCCTACTTCATTATCAGGCAGTTTGTCAATAAGTGTTCTGAGTTGATTTTCTCCACCTTCGCATATAAAAATCAAGTCATCTATAAATCTATAATATTTGACTACATGCCTTTTATAGAATTCACTAGTACAGAGGTACTGACTTTCAAAGTGTCCCATAAATATATTCGCGTAAGTAGGGGGCAAATGCTGCCCCCGTGGCTGTGCCTTGTAACTGCCTAAACAGACAGCCATTGAACTCAAATATATTGTTGTTCAAACACATCAAAATCAAGTCTATCACATATTGAATTGCTGGAGGTTCCCCCAGAAAAAAAATGTATGGCTGTAATTCCATCTTGATGTTTAATGTTGGCATATAAACTAACTACATCAATTACAACAAAATAATTTTTTTTCTGTCCATCTGATTTCCTTAATTTTGTTTAGGAAATCAAAGACATCTTTTATATAAGATGGCAATTTCTCTACAGTAGGTAACAAGAATTGATGTAAAAAACATGCTATGTTATGGAAAAAATAACCACAAGCTGAAACTATGGGTTGACCTGGAGGGTTGACCACATCTTTGTGTATTTTTGGGATAGAAAAAAATGGAGCCATTGTTACATTTTTAATCCTAAATTTCTGTTGTACATCTTCTTGTGAAAAATAATGAAGCCTCATTCCTTTATTTATTAATTCATTATACTCTCTCTCTCTGCTTTTTTATACTCTTCTATATTGATCTTTTCATAGACCTGCTCATTATTCAGATGTTTATTGCACATGGATAGATACTGCGTATAATGTAAGATAACCAACTTGCCACCTTTATCAGCTGGCTTGAATACTAACTCTTTATTTTGATTCAAAACCTTAAGACTGTTCCATTGTTTTTTACTTAAATTGTAATTAACATTTCTCTTTTTAAAAGACAAATATTCCTTTTCTAAACAGTGATTGAGAAGTGTGCTAAAAAGTTTTATACTATTATTTCTTTGTGGAGACATAAATTCACTTTTAACTTGCACTTTATCTGTATTTAATTTATAATATGCATTTACTTCATCTTCCGAATAACAGGAATAAAAACTTACAGTACTACTATCAGACTCAATACTTTTTTCTCTTTCCTGTAACATTATATTTCTTTCTTTAAAATAATCCATTAAATGCAACTTACGATTAAAACAGAAAACATCGCCCCTCAATTCATGTAATCTGGAAAGGACTGTAGGTACGAATTTTAATCCTTTATTCAGAACACTCATTTCACAGTCCATTAATGAATGTCCTGATAAATTAACTACATAACCACCTTCAGCATTAACAATCTTTTTACATTTAGTCCCATTTACCTCGTTTAACAGTCTGTTGAAAATTCTGTTCTTTATAATATTCTGGTCCATTCCAGCTACGTTTACAATTCCCCAAGTTTTCACAAAAAGTTTTCATGTAGTGACCATTTCCTGGACGTGGCAAAGCTGGATATTCCTCCAGGTCGGTCTCCCACTCTGTCATGGATGCTCCACTTTCACCCGAGGTATAGACGCACCTAGTTCTATTTGTAACCTTCCTTCCTTCCTCGAACTGCACCCTCTGTCATCTCGCTTTGGGATTGGTTAACACCTGAAAGGCCCATTTGTTGTCATAGTCACATAAATCTCTGAACAGTTTATTTTTCTTCCTCTCTATAGCTTCCTTTTCATACCCCATTTACAGTTCATTGCTTTTTAGCAGGAATTGTTGCAGTTTATCACCCACAGTTTTATACCCGATACCTTTGCAAACTTCTTTAATTTCCTCTCTCAATTTCTGTTTTTTTAAAGTGTCCCTTTCCACCAAAATCTGAACCCATTCCAAGCTGTAACCCATCCATCATAAAACACTTTGTCTTCCGCAGAAACATTTTTGAAATATAGAAAACCCAGAAGCGCAAAATTCAAAATTTCGCACAAATGAGATTTTGAATTTTGCGGTACTACTGCACACACACAGCATCCTCCCCACACACAAACACAAGCTCTCTACTACATAAAAGCAGGGCATCCCACACGCATCCCCTACTTAAATATTCTAACTCCAAGGTCGCACTACACACAAACACGCACACAAAACACCACCACACAAGCTACATTCTGCTCGCACACACACATCACAGCAGCAAAACACACTAACACACACCACAGCCCCTACCCAAAACCCTTAACACACATACACACACACACACACACACACACACACACACACACACACACACAGACACTTACCTGAATCTGTAACCACAGTGGAACCTCAGAAGCGTGAAATTCAAAACCTCTGGTATTTGAGGTTTTAAATTTTGCGCTTCTGAGCTTTCCCTCTTTTCAGGATTCCACTTTATGGGCTCAAAATACTGAATTTCAACATTTCAGTATATCAAGCTTCTAAAGTGAATCAATATATATATATATATATATATATATATATATATATATATATATATATATATATATATATATATATATATATATATATATATATATATATATATATATATATGGGTCCACTTTTAAATTTCAAAATACCAAAATGTCGAGTTTTGAGATACCGAACTCAAAACATTGAGATTTTGGTATCTCGAAATTCAAAAGTGTACCAAAAAAAAAAAAAAACCAAGTAAAATAATGCAAGCTCCCCTGAACCCCCCACACCCCCCCACTTTAATATACCAACTCTGAGATTGCGCTACAGTGAAGAGAACAGTAAGTGGAACAGGAGTATTGCTGTTCTCTTCACAGTAGCACAATCTCAGAGTTGGCATATTTAAGTAGGGGGGGGTGCAGGGGGGCTTGCCCCCCTGCGAAAATATTATTTTACCTCTATATTTTTTTTTATTTAGTTCACTTTTAACTTTCGAGATACCAAAATCTCGATGTTTTGAGTTCAGTATCTCAAAACATGAGATTTTGGTATTTCGAAATTTAAAAGTGGACCTATATATATATATATATATATATATATATATATATATATATATATATATATATGCGTATGTAGTGCGATGGCAGTGGTGCAGCGGTAGCGTTGTCACCTCATAGCAAGAGGTTCTCCGGTTTAATTATTCTCAGTTGGGGTGCCTTCTGTGCGGAGTCTGCATGTCCTCCCTGCATTTGTGTGGGTTTCCGCCGGGTGCTCCGGTTTCCTCCCATATTACAAAGACATGCGTCTGGAGCATTTCTCCCTGGGCCTCCGCTGAAAACTGGCTTTGTTCCAAGTTGGACTTTCCCAGTTAACAAATGTTAAAATAAAAAAAAAAAAAAAAAATATATATATATATATATATATATATATATATATATCTATATATATATATATATATATCTATATATATATATATATATATATATATATATATATATATATATATGAACCTAAAATTGCAATTATATCCTTTTAACTTTAAGTCAACAGTATGTTGAACTAAACCACACCACTTTGCTTACTCCAATTATGTGTCAAATGATAAAATATATATGTGTGTGTGTGTGTGTGTGTGTGTGTGTGTGTGTGTGTGTTTGTGTGTGTGTATATGTGCATATATATATATATATATATATATATATATACATATATATGTGCATATATATATATATATATATATATGTGCATATCTATATATATATATGGATTCCTATTACAAGAACGAAAGTTCACAACTTCAAACTTGTAATAGGAAGCCTCACTTACGCTAAAGTTCACTTTAAAGAAAGTGAACTTCCACGAAAGTGCACTTCACCATAAGTACAACAGCACATAGGTTCATAGGTTCATAGGTTCATACTAGGCTATCTGCCCTAGGGCATTTATAAGCCTAGCCAGAGTGTGTGTGGCTTTCACCACCCCTTAGGATGAGAATACTATACCCATTAGTTTGCTGTGCCTCTGTCCAACAGTGATACAGAGATGATTCCCGGGGTAAACCTACGATCACCCATCCACTCGTCAAGATTTCTCTTGAACAGAGTCAGTGAGGGGCTCTGCCTCACATGGACTGGGATTCTGTTCCATAGTGTAGGGAGTCTCTGGGTGATGAATCTGTCCCTCCAGCATGTCCTATTTATATCCGTGTTGAGGTTTAAGTCTCTTGCTCTCGTGGCTCTGGTGGATTTGGATTTTTTGAGGTGGAGCATGTCCATTAATTCCGGGTTGGACATGGCCTTGTATGTCAGGCACAGATCACCTCTGAGCAGACGGTATGCGACTGAATAGAGCTGGAGTTTCTTCAGTCGGGCATCGTATGACATATGTTTGAGCCCCTTTATCCTTTTGGTGAGGAACTTTTGGGGTCTTTCCAACTGCTGCAGGTGTCGGGTAAGGTACATTCCGAATGGGGCGTTGTACTCAATCATTGGTCTGATAAGTGAAGAGTACAGGCGTACAATGACCTCTCCTGATCTGGATGTGAATCCCTTCATGATCAGGTGGGCAATGTAGAAGGTCTTCCTAACCACTTTGGCAATGTGAGTGTCAAAAGAGAGGTTACTGTCAACTTGGGTCCCCAGGTCCCTGATAACTTCTTCTGTGTTTAATGGATTACCATCTATGTGGTAATTAGGGGTTACCTTGTTTTTCCCAAAGGGTATGACTATACATTTTTTGGCATTTAGCTTAAGGCCATGGCTCTGGCACCAGTTATCCATTTCTATGAGACCTTTCTGGAGGATGTCTGTGTCTGATGGAGTGTCAATTATGGTGCCCAGTTTGCAGTCATCTGCAAATTTTGTCAGCCACAATCCCCCTATGTTTGCCTGCACTTCAGAAAAATAAATGCCGAACAAGAGGGGGCCCAGGACTGAGCCCTGTGGGACACCGCTCATGACCGGCTTAGAGTCTGACATGGCACCAGCAACTCTAACACTGTGTGTTCTGTCCTTGAGCCAGTTTGCAACCCATCTTGTGACATATGGGTTTACATCTAAGCTGGTGAGCTTTTCTATGATGCCCGAGTGGGGTATTGTGTCGAACGCTTTTGCTAGGTCAAGGTAGGCTGTGTGAACTGCCTTACCCTCATCAATGGCCTTAGTGACTGTTTCGAAAAAGTCGACCAAGTTCAAGAGGCAAGATCTGTCCTTGACAAAGCCAAATTGGGTAGGATCCAGTGTCTGTAGGTCCCCAATGTCTTTATTTATGAGTTCCATTATGATCCTCTCCATAGCTTTGCAGACAAGGCTCGTCAAGCTTATGGGGTGGTAATTTCCAGGGTCCGTAGAAGCACCGCCTTTGTGGAGTGGGACCACAGTTGCCGTACGCCATTCTTTGGGTACGTATCCTGTAGTAAGGCTAAGATTAAACAGCAGCCTTATGTGTGGGTTTAGTTCCTCATTGAGTTCGTGTAGTGCACAGCCGGGGACACCGTCCGGTCCCATTGATGCTGTGTTTTTAGCTTTAGAGAGAGCAGCTCTCACCTGGGCATCTGAGATGTTTGGGAGGCTAGACTCTGGTGGGATAGATATTTCTCCTTTTGGGGAGGGAGGGAGAAATTTGCACTGAACCTGTCTGCCAGTATGTTGGCAATGTCTGTGGGTTCAGTGATTTTTTTATCATTTTGGACTAATTCTGAGCATATCTGGGAGTTTCCACCCAGGTTTCTAACATAGCTAAAGAAGGCTTTATGATTGTCTTTTGTGTCATTAGCGATTTTTCTCTCAAAGTTGGCCTTGGATGATTTTATGAGTGATCGTAGTTTTTGCTAGTATTGATCAGAGATACCTTCCCTTTTAGGGATTTTGCTCTGTCATGTAGTAGCTTTCTCCTCTTGTTGTAGAGTTTGTTTATGGCTGGAGTCCACCAGACCGGGCACCTGCCTTTGGTGGAAAGGGTCTTGATTTTATTAGGGATTGCTTGATCCATACATTCCTGGAGGTGCTCGTAGAAGGCATTTGTAAGGGTTTCAGCAGCGTGGGTTGTGGTTTCCACTGGCTCGGGGCCTTGAAGGATACCACTCCAGTCTTAAGAAGTGTGAAGTTTGCTTTTGAGAAGTTCTTCACTGTGGTCTTTTTGCTGGGGTGGGGCGGGATGTGGATCTCCAGTGAGATTAATTTATGGTCTGATCTCACCAATGAGGGATATACTTCCGGTGTGGAGCATTTTGTCCCCATGTTTGTGATGATCAGGTCTAGTATATTTTCTCCTCTTGTGGGAATGGTGACTAGTTGTTCCATAGCATTTGAGTTTATGAACTCAAGGAACCTTTGGGCTAGGGTGTTGGGGCTTGAGTAATGTTCCCAGTCTATGTTTGGGTAGTTGAAGTCACCCAATATGATGGTGTTTGGAGAGACATTCATACTCTCCAGTGTCTTCAGGAAGGCTGTGTGGGTTTTCTGAGTTTGAGAAGGTGGTCTGTAGCATGTTACAAACTGTAGGGCAGTTTTACCTATGGTTAATTGCACCTGGATGGTCTCCGATGCTTCGTGCGTTGCCACTAACCTGGAGGTGTGGGTATCCTTTATGAATATGGATACTCCCCCTCCTTTTGTGGTTCGGTCCGGATTTTGGGGCCGGAACGCATGATATGAGGTATAACCTGATAGTGCTGGGGTGCTCTCAGGAGCCTTGAACCAGGTTTCAGTCACAGCACAGACATCGATGTTCTCCATACTGAGGAGGGCTTCGAGGGCGTGCATCTTGAGGTTTAGACTTCTGGCATTGAGGTGGGGGACATCAAACAACAAGCTATGTCCTCCACTATGGTGCGATACTCATGGACCTTAGGGTTAGGGCATGGGTTAGGGTAAGGGGATAGTTAGTAAAGCTATCCCCTTACCCTAACCCATGCCCTAACCCAAAGGCTGGTGACTATCGCACCATAGTGGAGGACATTGCTATGTCCTTCACTGTGCTGCAGTCGTTATGGGCCTTAGGGTTAGGGCACGGGTCATGGTAAGGGGATAGCCCTATCGGTTATCCCCTTACCATGACCTGTGCCCTAACCCTAAGGTCTGTGAGTACTGCACAGAAGTTCAGTGCAACGCCCATTCGTTGTACTGAACTATGCATAAGTGCCCTTTTGATTAAGTGCAGTTTCACTACAGTGTGCATTCCATACACAATTTCGAAGTAGTGAACCTTCGATCTAGTGTATGGAATCCATATATATACATATATATATATATATATATATATATATATATATATATATATATATGTATATATATGGGGGTCTACTACTTTTCAATGAAAATACAATTCTCTGACTCGCACATCATGGAAATAACTGCTGAAAGTTCACTTAAACTAAATGCATTACACTGAATGTCACTTCTCCAAAACACAGATCACCGCTTCCATACTGGTGTTGCTGAACAGGTGCGGTGTTTGTGTGCATTTGTTGAAATCATTACTGGAAGTGTATCTTTTATAGCAGTCAGAGTTTGTTGGTATAGATTGCAGTACAGTGCGGATAAGGAGATTTACCCTTTTCCCACTCTAGTGCAATCTCAAAGTTAGTATATATAATATGCAGGGGGTTGGTGGGTGCAGCCCCCCCACACATGGGGGTGCAGGGGGCTTGCCTCCCCCCCTGCAAAACTGCATGTTTTGGTTCCTTTTTTGTAGTTTTGTATTTCAGAGAAGTAATGTTTGGTGTAATGCAGTTTTGTTTCAGTGAGCTTTCGGCAGTGTAAGTTCCACGATGTGAGAGTTGGTGAACTGTGTTTTTGTTCAAAAGTAGTAGACTCATATATATATATATATATATACATATATATATATATATATATATATATATATATATATATAGAGAGAGAGAGAGAGAGAGCGAAAGAAATTATATTTACTTCTAATGTAATGACAATGCAGTGAAGAAGTATTATAAGCCATTATTGTACTCAACATACTGAACAAGTTAACACAATACCCCAAATGGGAGAGCAGTACAATGAAAAATATCAGACTGTGACCTCTGAAATAATCAATATACTGTTTATATATATATATATATATATATATATATATATATATATATATAAAAGGCTATGTATATCTCTGACTTCCCCTTTGAGATTTCAGAAGATAATTTGCTGAGAGTAACCACAGTAATTTCACCTATAAAAATCACCTAAGATTGTTAGTCTAACCTTAGAGGATGTCATAACAGCTGTATACTGAATTTAACCATGCCAATTTTTTTTCTTCAGTTTATGGCATGTCATCTATAGCAACCTGCAGAAAAAATCTGGCAAAATAAAGATGAGGCCTACCGTTATATCAACTCAGTGAAGAAATATTTGATAACCTTATTAAGGCCAACATACTGGCAAACTTTGAAAACAACACTTATAATATAAATATCCTTTCAGATATCATGACATAATGTTTACTCAGTAACCCAGTATATTCATCTACAAAAATCCCTGAGAAAGTTATTCTGCCATTAGAAGTCTCTTCCTAGCCTTATGCAGAATTGGTGTACAACATTTTAGCTTCTCTAATCTATGGCATGTTTTTATGCAACATGGAAAATGACAAAAATAGCAAAACATACAATATTTTTACTTCTAATGTAATAACATCTTACCAAAAATATATTTTAGGCTATTGCTACAGTCAACATGCTGGGAAGATTTTCATTACATTTCAGTATGGAAAGAGACTAAAATACAAAATCTCAAACCGTGTACACCTCTGAAAAATGTATTTCTTTTATGTATTTATACAAGGTCATGTCCTAGTCCTCCTCTGAGATGTTATTGTAGAACATGCAGGTAGTATGTGCATTC
The DNA here is from genome assembly GCF_019279795.1 of Protopterus annectens. Lineage (NCBI taxonomy): Eukaryota > Metazoa > Chordata > Ceratodontiformes > Protopteridae > Protopterus > Protopterus annectens. The sequence continues at coordinate 1,474,618,552 of NC_056743.1, forward strand.
AGCTACAAAAAAAGCACATACGATTGTACTCCTGGCCATTGCAGTTACCATGCAGCATTTTTGACCCTATTAGTTTAGTTGCCTCAGTCTATAGAACACTACCTGTGGAATTTGGAAAACAATGCATATCTTCTGAAAAAATTACAGAACGTTTGCTTATAACATCCATAATGAAAACGGAGTACAGTGTAAAGCATCAGATGTGGCAAAGACACCCCAATAACAATGAATATGCTGTCTATATATAAAAGCTGATATCTCACCCCTCTTTGAGATTTCATAATGAGACTTTCAGAAAGTAATTACATCATATCCTTCTACAAAGTACCTATATTGTTATTCTATTCTTGATGGCTACACTGCAGTAGTACACTGAATTTTACCATGCTTCAGTAATTGATCCATTCTATCACATTACTTATTACATGTGGTAAAGAAAAAATATGCATTTTGAGAAAAATATGCATGATTTTTTTTTAAGTCTAATGCAATTACACTAAGTAAAGAGGTATTTTATGCCATAATTGTAATCAGAATACTAAGAAGAGTAATACAACTCACCCAGGAGAAACTGAGGATAAATAAAAATGACAGATTGTGATAGTAAAGCATATAAACCAAAGCATCTATTGCCTTTGTGTGAATGACTATATGTATTAATCTCCCTGAGACATAATAACAAAAGTTAAGGCTGTAATGACTTTTTATCAACATACTGCATGTAAGACTTCTATTGACCCTCAAACATTTATGTGCCTCATGCCAAAAATATTAGAATTATTTTTCAAAATTGACAGTGATATATATAGAAATACAACATATTTATTAATAATTTATAGAATACTGAGATCTGAAATTACAGACTTTCATTTGTCTCACTGGGATTATTCTATAAAAATAAATAAATATTTTCAGAAACTAGTTATCTGTAAGTAATTCGACATCATCTATTTATTGGAGAATTTTTACATGGAGATACTTGCATAAGAGTTTCCTAACACCAAACAAAATTGGCATTTTTTTATAAAAAAGAAAATCTAAGATGTTGATGTAATAGTGATCTGGAGGCAGATTGGAAACATATGATTTTGGAATGTCAAATGGTTGTTTAATTTTGGAAAGAATTTGGAAACTTCACCAAAGCCTTATGGTCAGACAAATGCAATATTACAGATTCTTTGATTTTATTCAATGTTCCAATTCCAGATCCTATTCCTAGAACAGCCTCTTTTATGGTGAGTCCTGGCTATTGCCAGAAAGGTTATTTCTATAAATTGGAAAAAAATGGAAATGTCCTCTCTTTTTCGGAATTTATTTGCCTAGCAAAAAAAATGTATGTGGCAAAGAACTACAAACTTTGCATAATAGAACTACAAACATTACTTATAAAAAACTACCTTGGCAAAAACTTAAAGATTTGTTAGAAAAATATTATTGTTATGATCTAATGTCAATATATGTTATGGACTCTGTATATAGCTTTTATTTATTTACCTGATGTTTATTTTTGTAATTATTGTTCAAGTTGGTTTTAAAATGCAATAAAAGTTTAAAAAAACTCTTTTTAACTCAAAACTGAATTTGATTTTATGAATTTAACCAACTGATTATATGTCCAGCATGTTATAAATGAAAATATATATTTTTCTGGTGAAATAAATTAGAATTTTACTTCTGATATAATTAGGACTCTGTACACTTCCATCTGGCATTGTGAGCAAAGATCAAACAGTCCCCAGAGGGAATCTAGGTATAATACCAGAATATTACAACAAAAGCCCTGTGCAGCATTGGATTAGCTATATGTACACAAGAGGCCATATGGCAATTTCCTTAATTCACAATAAAAAAATCAATGAATTTAAAAAATATGCATAAGTGCAAAACATACTTTATACCCTGTCTTTCTCATTAGTAGCATGGTGAAGGTCCCAATTTGTTACATGGATGGCCAGGGTGTGGTTTGCGGGTGGGACGTAGCTGCACCTTTTTCCAGCAGTTAGTGCAGGGGGTTAGAGATACAAGCTGTTTATGAGCTGCTTCATGTAATTCATGCTTTGATTATCTCAGCCTTTATTTTCCTACTGCTTGACTCTGTTACTTAAACAGTGTTCCAGGTCAACTGAAAAACTGGACTAGGCTTCCCAAAGGCTTCCTTGATCACATGAGCAGTACCAATCTATGAATGATGCCAGAATTCCATAATACCCCAAGGGATTCACTGCACCCCAGTTCTAATTTTTGGGGCAGCACATTTTCTTTATCCGTGTGCAAAATGTGTAGGCATCACCCTATACTTCTCTGTATGCATATATTCTGGATGTTAGTTTCCACAGCATTGTGAGCAGATGTCAAATGGATGCAGGTAAAAACTGGGTATACTGATTGACTGCGACTAGAGAACATCTCTGAAGGACTGGATTTTCTAGCTATATATACAAGACTGCAAGTTAGTTCCTCTGAAGTTCTGTATGATAAAAAAATCAGGGAATTTCAATGAGACCTGAGACCATAGCATATTCAGGAATACCACTCTATCCCATGGATTTCACTGAATATTAATTCTGATTTATGTGATAGAACCCTATAATTGTCAGTGTACAGACAGAAGGCATTACCGCATATGCAGTAACAGAAATATTGCCAAGCTAAAGATATCAAAAGGATATTTACTTCTTCTGTAAAGAAGCCTTAATGCACATATATTCTAGATATTAGTTTCACCTGGCAATATCAGCAGAGGTTAAATAGCTACCACCTAGAAACTGGGTACAGTGGCAAACTATGACAATGTAATCTCTCTTAAACACTGGATTTGCTATCTGAGTATCAGAGGTATATGCCAGTTTCCTTGTGACAGTTCACAAAAAACAGATAATTCTAATAAGATACTTAGGTAAGAGACACACTCAGGGATCACATTCTACTCCAAGGCTTGCACTGCATCTCAGTTTTGATTTGTATGACATTACAATGTTCTCAGTATAACGTGTGTGAGGCCTCATGTTTCATTTAATAATATAAATGCTGCCTTGGCTGGCAAATATATATTATTTTCTAGTTTCTATGTAATGATAACACAACAAAAACAAATTCAGGAGGTAAGCTGCATTTTTCCAGTTCGAGGATTATTAGCATGCTTGCATCTGAAGGGCCTATTTCTGGAGACTATTACTATACGGTTTTATATATATATATATATATATATATATATATTAGCCTAGTAATCTCCTATGATCCTATGATATTTTCAAAGCAAAATATATTTATAATATTGTATATTACACATTACACCCATGTGAATAAAAGTAAAAATATAAATGTTTGTTATGAACTAAATATAAAGAAACCTGTATTTGGGAAGCTGTAAAATGATAACAGGTAAGACAAAACATGGGTTATTTGCGTCTGTAGTATATTTTTAGAAATATTACATCAACCTTCATTTCCTTTTGCAAACATAATATCCTTATAGAATAGGCCCCTTGTGACAGGGAACACTATCTCTGACGTTGAAGTGGTCACATAAAAATAATGGCAATATTGATATGTGATATACTACACATCAACAAGCCACCTCAATAATAATTTAGCACTGATCTTTTTAATGTCTTTTGTTTTCAAACACTGCATTCCCAAAAGTGAAATCTGACATTATGTGTACCTCTGATGGATCTAGGACTAATGCACGAAGGTACACTTCACCAAACGTCAAAAGAAAACACACAATCTACCGACAGTGTTTCACATCAAATAATCAAAACATAGAATCTTAAACTACTGATAGCAGTTACCTAATGAAAATGGATGAATGCACCTTTAAATAATCTGTACAGAGGTCACAATGTGTACTAACGTACTACACAAAGAATGGCGGATTTTTGCAAACTACTATCAGGTGTTTTAGGCCAAGTATACAAAGTCCCAGCATGCAGGTGAGGTTTTGCTAATGGAGGGTTATGTATACCAGTGGCAAAAGAAGACAAAATAAAAAAAATATTGGAGCTGTAAGTACAAAGTCTCCGAGAAATGTAAAAGAAGAGCTATAAGTGTGTCTGTCACTTCAGGTGAGGAACTTGTTAAATCAATGGAACATTTTCATTAAGGCGAGCCTGAGGAAGTTGAGAAATATAGGATTTGGTGTGACTTAAAGCAGAGGGCAGCTTTATCTAGAGACTCCCCTTGTGTTATAGTAGATGATGCTATGGCATCTTCTTCATTAGATTTTGCTCCCTATCTGCCAAACAGGAGTTCGCTGCTACAAACAGTTAAAAGTGTGTGGTCAAAAATAAGAGGAGAGAGGTTAACTTCAACAGTTTCACTGCATAACATCGATCCAGCTAGTTTCCCTTTAAAAGATGGTGTGTTCCTTAAAAACATGTTAACTGACAACAGTAAACAAAGCACAGTTGTATTGTTAACTACTAAGCAAAACTTGAAAGATTTGAGTGTAGCCGAAATTTGGTTGATGGATGGCACTTAGTTTACCAGAGGTGCAGAATGTCGGCAGTTGTATACTATTCATTCTGTTGTAAAGTACAGTGCTTACAGTAAGAGTGTGCCATTAATTTATTGTTTTATGAGTAAAAAGTCATACCAGTCATACAACTTCATGTGGCAATGTGTGTTGATTTTTACACTGAATATTCTTTAACGTATGATGTTTCTTTCATCTTGTGCAACTTTGAGGTTGCAGCTATTCAAAGCAAAAACAGGAATGTTAGTAATGTTTGCAAGGTTTGCTTTTTTGATTTCGGGAGGAACATCTGGCGCAAAGTCCAAGCATTGGGTCTTGCATCAATGTATAACGGAAACATTCATTTTCAACAGTGTGTCAGTTAGCTGCACTGGCATTTTTGGAGGAAAAGGATGTGATGGATACTTTCATGTTACTTAAGGGTACATTTCCAATAGAAAGGAAACCTTTATTAAAGTACTTTACAGCGTTGTATCTCCTCGGTAAACCCAGGGCGTTTAGCACCAGATCCACATCTTGCATACGATTCCCTCCTCTGTTCCCTATAACATTCTGGAACATATCTGTACTAAATCAATTGACTCTATCGAGAAGACAAAATTCCTTGTGATGTATAGCTGGGAAACATGTGTTTGATTTGTATAACATTCTTATGGCTGTGGTCCGGGAGCAGAACAGAGTGGATGAAATTCGTCATCATCTGTCTGCTGCTTGTCCACTTTCTCCGAAAAAGAAAGCACTCATTCATCATCAGCAGCAGTTGACCATAAAGACAATTATGATCACTTGCAATATATGAAGGCTATTGTGAATCTGTTGAAGATATAATTAAGATGTTACCGTATGATGATTTGGACAATTGTACATTTTTGAAGAATTTCAAGGTTTTACTTCAGTTTTACTGGGTGCATACTACATGATATTAGTTCTGTTTCATTTCTCTGGTTTCGAGCACTTTTGTGTCATTGCACTTATCAGCTATAGTTTGTTTCCGTGATTTGACAGTCGTGTATTTTCATGTTTATGGTGTTTCATTAGAATATGCACGCTATTTTGACATTCAGTGAAGTGTACCTTTCTGCATTAGTCCTAGATCCACTTCTGATGTTATACTTAAAAGAAAATGAAATATGTAATGGCTGCAGTAATGTAGTTTAACGTGCTCAGTTAGACAAATATACTACAACCTAAACAGGTTATATCATGTTTATTTGACAATGACTATGTAACTGTCCTGTGCTTTCACATGATCAAATATAAAGTTCACATGCTGGCAAAGGTCACTCTGATACCACTACAGCAAAATAATTAAAGAATAAACAAGCAATCATCACGGCTGAAACTACAAACCAAAATTACTTTAATAAACAGAAAATAAACTAGAATGGTAAGCACTTTCACAGTCATAAGACTGCTTCTTCAGACCTAATAATAATCAGCCATTCCTCTTCTTTTAAATTAAAAAACAACCAATCAGAGAAGCCATTCAATAACGTTAACAATAATCTAACAATTATGTAAACATAAACATATATTCAAGTATACAAAATAGAAACTCCTAAAAACATATACTAATATACAAAAAAATATGTGAAAAAGCAATAACCAAAATAATCAAACTAATCAAAATAATGAAATATATACTAAAAAACAAATGCCACCCTTAATATAAAAATGTCAATGTAGGAGTGGTTGAGCTTTTAATGAGGGTTTTAAAGACACATACTCATTGATACCAGGGAATTTATCTGCACAAAGGTGTACAATCCAATCCTGTTCTCTCCTTTCTGTAAAATTCTTAAAATCACCCCGTCTAACATTCACTGTGAGAATCTCTAAGGCTAAAAACTTAAAACTATGCCCCTAACTTAAATCAGACACATGCTAGGCCAATGCATTATTCAGCTTCATATTCTTAATGTCACTAACATGTTCCAGAATCAGTTCGACCACTCCTACATTGATGTTTTTATATTAAGGGTGGCATTAGTTTTTTAGTATATATTTAATTATTTTGATATCCAAAGAAGCATTCAAAGAGTTTTGCTTTTACATTTTGTGAGAGTGATTGTAGCTTTAGCAAAAAGTACCATCTCAGGGTTACCTTTCAAAACATCTAAATCTCATAACATCGAATCTCAAAACACTGAGACCATAACATCGAAAACCCAAAACATCTAACACTCATAACATCGAAAACTCAGAACACTGAAACTTTGCATCACAACAACGAAAACTACAAAGGTCATGTAAATAACATCCCCTCCACCTATAACAACACCAAACTAACAAGCACACTTTTTACTATGATTCTGCAAGGGGGCAAGCCCCCCCTGCACTGGCCCCCATACCCCCCTAAATTAAATATACCAATTCCAAGATCACACTACAGTGGGGAAAAAGTTAATTTTCTAAACCCACTGTATCGCATTCACCATAAACAATGTGTACATAATGTCTAAATCATTTACCTGTATGGCCTAAAAACACATACAGAGTGGCAAAATAAACACTATATAAATGGTATAATTCCTACACTATATAAATAATAACTATATAAATAAAAACTACAACATCTTGTATAGATTAAACTATAACATTTACATGTTTGATGATACACTACTCGCTGTTATACATTTTCAATGTTATGGAATTCTATGTTATGAGTTTTAGATGTTTTGGGTTTTCAATGTTATGGTCTCAGTGCTTTGATATTCAATGTTATGAGATTTAGATGTTTTGAAGGGGAACCCATCTCAGCACTGAGACAGAAGTGGCAGCCCTGGAAGAATGGAATATGTACATACAACCAGTTTCAAACTAAATGACAATAGCTTAACAGCATTTGTCAGAAAGGGTGTTCCCACATCATATATTATAAATGATACGCCTGTTCAGACAGATATCGTTATAAGAGACCTAAGTATGTATGTGGATAACTTTCTCTCACACAATCATCATGTTTCCACCAGAGTCAGAAAATACTTCTATGTGGCCCGCTTAATTTCAGATGGAATATATGCAAGATACAAAGAAGTCAACCAACCAACCAACTTCACTTATCAAACCCAACATTGAATTCAATGCCCCCATTGGTATGTACAAATCTAAGCATATCACCCAACTAGCAAGGCTTCAAAAGTTTCAACCAAGAAAATTAAAGGTCTTAAATCCTACAATTACGCCAATAGATTATCATAAATCTCCTTATAATCTCTAACCTAAAGGTTGCTACAAGGTGAACTGTTTCTCACATTTCAAGATATGAAAGACAAGAATTTATTTGACCTCCTATTCTTTTACAAAACCAGTGTATATACAATATCCACACTATGGATGTAATCTATACTAACAAACAAACAAGACTCACTGGAGGGATAGATTCCAAACTCAACTCACTCCTAGCCTATAGAATAAGTTAGCACTACACATCAACCTAAACACTACCTGGCTACCTTTAAGGCTAGTCTTGATGATGGGTGGGTAGACAAATTTTTACCGGGGCTGTCATGTACAGCCCTACTCATTTTGAAAGATGAGCACTAATAAGTGTTTGAAAAGGTGGTGAAAAACATAAGTGTGTCTGCTTAAAGGCATATATGACTGGGCATCTTATGGTCCCCATCATCACTTGCCTAGTATGTTTCAATGTTCCTAAGAAACATCTGCCACACATCTTAGGTGCATTTAAGAGAATGGCCTGCTACTTGAGAAGTAAAAGATAACATAGATTGTAATTCAGATATGGATCTAGGACATTTGCTTGAATGAACAAACATCCGAATCCATAATAACCGAACACACTTTAACAAAAGCGCTTTTATTGAAAAAGTGCTTTCGTTAAAGCGTGTTACAAAAAAAAAAATAAAACACTACATTTACATTTTAGCAGGTTCTGCCCCTCACACCCCCCTACTTTAATATTCTCCCTCCAAGACCACACTACAGTGGGGGAAAGGGAAGTTTCCCTTACCCACACCATAGTACAGCCTCGGCAACAGGCAAACCTACAAGAAAGCGCTTCTTCGGTGAAAAGCACTTTTGCGTATGTATGCCCGGCCGTTTGGGTTTCAGTTGTTTGCTCATTTGAGCAAATGTTCAGAACCTGTGCCTGATAGTTAACAGCACAAAAGATTATAGATGGCTTGATGTCCCCTTATCACTGGAGAGACCATCGGAAGAAGGAAAAAGCTTAGAGGGCTTGTCAGCATCAGAATAAACAACAGCAGAGCCCAAGACTAAATTTTGTACAAGTAGTTAAGTGAATCAGGGACTTTATAGTACCTGTCAGGATTTCTGTGTGCAAGTGGCTGTGACTCAGGATTGAAAGAAGTAGAAAGAAAAGTGCCCTCTAATGTTTCAAGGGCTGGAGGGAAAGCAGAAGGCTTGAGTACATCCATATGCAAGAGATCATATCATCTGTTTTGGGACTCAGAGATTTGTTTTGCTCTCCCAACAAAATTTTTTAATCATTTTTCAATAGTTTGTGTACTATACCCAGGCTGAGCCTATAAGCGGTCATGGGTACTCAGTGCTCTAGCCTAGTAAACAAACCTAGACAAAGAAACAAAGAAGTAAACAATAAATAAATAAGTGCAGTCAGAAGACAACCTATCTTCAAGTTAGGATTCATATCCTGAAGAGGAATGTAAAAAAAATAGAAAAAAATGAAGAACAGTACCCAGATTTCAACTACCCCACCATTAACTGGGAAAACTACTCATGTACCAACTCCTTCGCTCAACGCTTTCTGGAATTCATAAACTCCAATGCCCTGGATGAACTTATCCACACCCCCACCAGGGGCAACAATATCCTTGATCTAGTCATTACCAACATTAATGACCGGTGTTCCACACCTGAAGTCAATGCCTCATTGGTCCAATCCGACCATAAGCTAATCACCCTAGATATCCACATCCTGCCCCCACCCCCCATTAAGGGAACCACGGTAAAAAATTTCTCCAAAGCCAACTTCATGCTTCTTAAGACAGAAGTGGTGAACTTCATGACACCCATGCAGATGGACAATACAGTTACGACTACTGAGTCCTACACAATTGCACTTTATAAGCACTTACACAAGTGCATGGATTGTGCTACCCCAAACAGAACCACGATGCTATCCTCCAAAAAAAGGAAGCCAATCTGGTGGTCCCCTGCCATAAACAAACTGTACAACAGAAGGAAGAAACTGCTGTAAAAGAGAGTAAAATCCCATGAGTGGAGGAGCTCCCTGTTCAGCCTCAGTAAGAAGCTGTGCTCCCTGATAAAATCCTCCAAAGCTAGTCACGAAAACAAAATCACCACTGATTCTAAAGACAACCACAAAGCATTCTATAGCTATGTCAAGAATCACAATGGCAACACTCATATCTGCTCTGAGTTCCAGAACAATGGCACTAAATATACAAACCCAACTGATATTGCCAACATCCTGGCAGATAGGTTCAGTGCTAACTTTACCTCCCTTTCACCCCCTAAAGGGCCCATCTCTATACCGGATGAATGCAAAGTTCCTGTAATCATGGCTGCACAGGTAAAAACCACACTCTCCAAAGCCAAGAACACAGCATCCATGGGACCAGACAACATCCAAGGCTGAGTTCTACACGAACTACAGAACGAACTGACACCCCACCTAAGTACCATGTTCAATCATAGCCTCACCTCAGGCTTTGTGCCCACTGAATGGCACACAGGGATAGTTATCCCACTCCACAAGGGGGGGCCACCACGGACCCTGAGAACTACCACCCCATTAGCCTGACGAGCCTGGTCTGCAAGGCCATGGAATGTATCATCATGGAACTTATAAACAAAGACATTGGTAATCTCCAAACTCTGGACCCCACCCAGTTTGGGTTTGTAAAAAGCAGATCATGTCTCCTAAACCTGATAGACTTCTTTGAAGCAGTCACCAAAGCTGTAGACGAGGGTAAGGTGGTTCACACAGCCTATCTAGATCTTGCCAAGGTTTTCAATATCATCCCCCACTCCGGAATTATAGATAAAGTCACTAAACTAGGTATAAATCCCTATGTCACAAGATGGGTTGCCAACTGGCTCACTGACAGAGCCCACACTGTGAAAGTAGCAAACTCCAAATCAGACTTCAGACCAGTGACAAGTGGAGTACCACAGGGTTCAGTCCTGGGTCCTCTCCTGTTTGGTATCTACTTCTCTGAAGTACAAGCTAACACAGAAGGTCTTTGGCTAACGAAGTTCACAGATAACTGCAAACTAGGAGCCAAAATCGAAACTCCTAATGATGTGTACATCCTACAAAAGGGCCTCACTGAGACAGATGCCTGCTGTCAAAGCCATGGCCTCAAGCTCAATGCCAAAAAGTGCATTGTCATCCCCTTTGGTAAAAACTTTGTACCCATGAACTACAACATAGGCGGTAGTGTACTTAACACCAAAAGTGTGATAAGAGACCTTGGGACACAGGTGGACAGTAGTCTCTCCTTTGATAATCACATCACCACAGTTGTCAGGAAATCCTTCTACATGTCACACCTCATCACAAAAGGTTTCTCATCCAGAAAAAAAGAGATCATTGTTCCCCTCTACTCATCACTCATTAGACCCATGAAAGAGTACAACGCCCCTTTTGGTATATACCTCACAAGACATCTACAACAAGTGGAAAGGCTGCAGAAATACCTCACAAAGAGGATTACTGGCCTCAAACAGATGCCCTATGCAGACTGTTTCAAAAAACTCCAGCTTTACTCCATCGCATATCACTTACTCAGAGGTGATCTCTGCCTAACATACAAAACTATGTCAAACCCAGAGTTGTTGGACATGCCCCACTTAAAGAAATCCCAATCCCTCTGAGCTACACGCTCTAGGGACCTAAACCTTGTCACCACAATAAACAGAACATGCTGGAAGGATAGATTCCTGTCCCAGGGACTTCCCATACTCTGGAATAAACTACCTATCTATATCAAACAAAGCTCCCCATTAGCAGTCTTCAAGAAAAATCTTGATGATTGGATGGGAAATAGATAATTCACCCCGAGGATCACTTCTGTGGCTCTGCTCAACAGTGGCACAGGAAAATAATTTTCTTGGATGGCAAAAGCCAGGGTACCTTTTTGGTTGGGCTTGTATAGGCCCTAGGTCCAATAGCCTAGTACCTACCTATGAACCTATAATGTGGTACTGAGACTTCACTGACAGTAATGATCTGGATCCTTTTGAATGACTGACAAACTGAGGAAATGACTATGTCTTACCTCCTAAACTATCAGCTAAAAAGATTTATGGATTTTGGCACCACACATCGTTTATGTACCAGCACACTGTACTCATAATTAGTCCTAAGATCAAATGTATGGCAAGCAAGGAAGGAGCACCTGAACTCTGGCATAGTGGCCAAACATACATATACAGCCCATTGGTTAGCATTACTGTGACAGTGATCTAATGATGAACATTTGCTATTTGCTTTCTTCCATAGACTTCTACCAACTCAGAAAGATAGCAACTGTAAGTGAGCACTTGTGATGTGTGATTACCAAAAATAGCATGAATAATGGCCCAGTTATGTATTTCAACTTGCAGCTAGATGCACCATCTTCAAGACAAAGTATTTGCCCTTACAGCAAAGGCCTTAACTTTTACTTTTTAACTTGCCTATAGGCTGTTTAACCTTGGTCAGTATCTCATGCCAGCATTCTCTTTGTCACACAGGTGTATATTCTTTTCACAAATGTGTGCTTTCAAACACTAAAGAAAGCACATTATAAACTTTTTAGTACCAATATATTATTTTAAATCAATAGCCTTTAACTCTGAAACAAACATGCATTCTTCTTACAGTCTGCACTTCTTTTTCTACTTGTTTAAAGTATACTTTAAATTCATCTCTCAAATATATGTGCTTATCTGAATCCTGAGATCCACTTACTGATCATTACATTTAAAAATGCATTTGTTTTCCTCCTTGCTATTCAAGCAAGATGGCTGTATGATCCTGTTTGATGCCATCCATTTCTGTTGATATTTGCTAAAACAGTGAACTTATTATGGTGGTCAGTCCTTCAGAAACACAAATTTGTGTAATGCAAGATAATCTGGCCATTTTAACTACAGATAAACATTTTGAAAATATTATTATACTTACAGACTGTGATGTCCACGTAGATGCTATAGCAGCGGTAGTTGTGCTGATTTCAAATTCATGTCCTTTTTTGATCTTTTTGAACTGTTTTCTTAGCCAAGTCTTGTACTCATCCACTACCTTTCCATATAAGATAAAGGAGTTAGGTGATGTTTCATGAACTGAATCAGTATTGTTTAAAGGGTAAAGTAACACATTAACTCATTACCAATTAGTTACTAAACTATCACAGAAACACCAAGTCTTCCAACGAAGCAATGCTATTCTTCCTACAATTAAGGCTAAAGCAAATGTGATTAAATAAAATTTCTTTTTTATACACTCAACAACGTATATCAGCATCACGACACTTTTTATTTTTAAGCACATTGTACAAGTGCATTTTTATTTTGTACTTTGGTTTAAGCATGTTTTTATATTTCATGTATAACCAACTGTTTAAACGTATGTGATGATGTCATTTAATGTGGATTGGTCAGCAGGTAGGGGGTGGGGTATTTAAATGTTGTTTGTACCATCCAACGTTACTCTGATGAAGCCATTCTTATGGTGAAAGTGCTCAGTTGTTGGGATCACTGTGTTTTGTGCTATTAAATCGTGAAACCACATTTGTGTTGGGACTTTTTTATTTTTATTCATAGTTACTAAACTATGCAAGCATCAGTTGTGTTTTTTTTTTTTTTTTTTGTCAGAAAAAGGAAATAAAGTAATACATTTGTAACACTAACACAATATATGTAGGTATGTGCTGGGGCTACATCGATCCTAAATACTTCACTGATATTTATAGAATAAATATTTCATGTTACAAAGGTCATCAGGAGCAGGGTTCCATGTTTAGTTTATTATTCCTTGTCTAGCTGAAGTCCCTACTAGAGTGTGCTATATTGCCTAGCTACCTCTTAAGCAGTCCTATAGCCAAGTTACAATGGAAAGTCCAGGTCTTATCTTCAAAGCAAGGAACTACATGCATGCTGTTAGTAAACGTATATGCATGCAACTTCTTCTCAATCTACTGTGCATAATCACTTGAATGACTTTCCTGCTTATATAACACATATAAAATGTATTTTGAATCATTACAGGCCCCCAAATTTTGATCTAAGTATAGTTTCTATATGCAGTTACATTCTTCTAAAATATATAAAGATGAAATAAAGTGAAAACATTCTGGTTGTGATTTATATACATAGTATACAGTACATAGGGCTCATGTGCAGGACAAAACAAGAAAAATGCCTAAAAGTGATGCACAGATATAGGTTCATAGATTCATAGGTAGGTACTACGCTATCTGCCCGAGGACATTTATAAGCCTATCCAGAGTGTCTTGGCTTTCGCTGCACCATTTATTAATTAACTGAGCCTCTGTCAAGCAGAGCCAATGAAATGATCCCAGGGGTGTATTTTCTGTTACCCATCCACTCATCAAGACTTCTCTTGAAGAGTGTTAGTGAGGGGCTCTGCCTAATATAGTTAGGAATTTTGTTCCAAAGCATGGGGAGTCTCTGTGACAGGAATCTATCCCTCCAGCATGTTCTATTTATTGTGGTGAGGTTTAGCTCACTAAAGCGTGTGGCTTGCAGTGACTTGGATTTCTTTAGGTGGAGCATGTCCATCAGTTCTGAGTTGGACATGGCTTTGTAAGTCAGGCAGAGATCACCTCTGAGTAAGCGATACGCCACTGAGTACAGCTGGAGTTTTTTCAGTCGGGCTGCATAGGACATATGTTTGAGGCCAGTAATCCTCTTGGTGAGGTGCTTTTGTGCTCTTTCCAGCTGTTGGAAGTATCTTGTGAGGTACATCCCAAATGAGGCATTGTACTCTATGATGGCTCTGATGAGTGACGAGTAGGGGGGCACTATAACCTCTTTATTTCTAGATGTGAACCCCTTAGTAATTAGATGGGCCACATAGAAGGATTTCCTAACTACTTTGGCAATATGATTGTCAAAGGAGAGATTGCTATCTACCTGGGTCCCCAAATCTCTTATTACCTCTGCTGTATTAAGGGGGCTGCCACCTATGTGGTAATTCGTAGGTGTTTTGTTTTTCCTAAACGGGATGACTATGCATTTTTTGGCATTTAGCTTGAGGCCATGACTTTGACACCAGGTGTCTGTCTCAGTAAGGCCTTTTTGAAGGATGTCCATGTCAGTCGGAGAGTCAATTATGGCTCCCAGTTTGCAGTCATCGGCAAACTTGGTTAGCCATAGTCCTCCTGTGTTTGCCTGTACTTCTGAGAAATATATGCCGAACAGTAGGGGTCCCAGAACCGAGCCTTGCGGGACACCACTTGTGACTGGCTTAGAGTTGGACCTGGAGCCCGCTATTCTTACCGTGTGAGTTCTGTCTATAAGCCAGTTGGCAACCCATCTTGTGATGTAGGGGTTTATGTTCAGGCTGGTGAGTTTTTCTATAATACCCGAGTGAGGAATAGTGTCAAACTCCTTGGCAAAATCAAGGTAGGCTGTGTGAACCACCTTTCCCTCGTCTATGGCCTTGGTGACTGTCTCAAAGAAGTCAACCAGGTTTAGTAGGCATGATCTGCCCTTAACAAAGCCGAACTGGGTCGGGTCAAGTGTTAGGAGGTTCCCAATGTCTTTGTTAATGAGTTCCATGATAATGCACTCCATAGCCTTGCAGACCAGACTAGTCAGGCTTATGGGGCGATAGTTACCAGGGTCAGTTGTGAACCCTCCTTTGTGGAGTGGAATAACCATTGCTGTGTGCCATTCTATGGGCATGTAGCCTGTGGAGATCCTGAGGTTGAATCACGTGTTTAGGTGGGGGGGGTTAGTTCCTTCTGTAGTTCGTGCAAGACGCAGCCTGGGACACCATCTGGCCCCAATGATGCTGTGTTTTTGGCATTTGAAAGGGCTGTTTTCACCTGTGCTTCTGTGATTTTCAGGACACTACACTTTTCCGGTATTGTTGTAGGCTCTTTTGAAGGTGAGAGGGAGGTGAAGTTTGCACTGAATCTATCTGCCAGGATGTTGGCAATATCAGTAGGTTCAGTATATTTTGTGCTATTTTTCACTAGCTCAGAGCATATCTGCAAGTTGCCACTTAGAGTCTTGACATAGCTAAAGAAGGCTTTGTGGTTATCTTTTGGATCCTTGGCTATTTTTCTTTCTAAGTTAGCCTTGGATGATTTTATGAGGGACCTTAATTTCTTATTAATACTGATCAGGGATGTCTTTCTTTCTTGGGATTTGCTTTTTTTCTGAACTAGTTTTCTCCTTTTGTTGTATAACCTGTTTATGGCAGGGGTCCACCAGACTGGTTTCCTTCTCTTAGGGGAGTGAGTCTTGGTTTTGCTAGGGATGGCATGATCCATGCATCCTTGCAGGTGCTCATAGAGTGCAACTGTAAAGGATTCTGCATCTTGGGCAGTGTTTAGCGTGGGGGCTGTGAAACTTACCACCTCTGCCTTAAGTAAGGTGAAGTTTGCTTTAGAAAAGTTTTTTACTGTGGTTTCCCTGGTTGGTGGTGGTGTTGGGGTGTGGACATCCAGGGTGATTAGTTTATGGTCTGATCTAACCAGTGATGGGTTGACCTCTGGTACAGAACACCTGTCGCCCATGTTGGTGATGACCAGGTCCAATATGTTGTGGCCTCTGGTAGGGAAGTTTACCAGCTGATCCAGGGCATTTGAGTTGATAAATTCCAGGAAGCGCTGAGCCTGGGAGTTTGTACTCAAGTAATTTTCCCAGTTAATGGTAGGGTAATTGAAATCACCCAATATAAGGGTGTTCAGTAGGATCTTCATGTTTTCCAGTGACTCCAGAAAGGTGGAGTGGTGGTCCTGGGTCATGGAGGGTGATCTGTAGCAGGCCACAATTTGCATTGCAGATTTGCCTGATTTTATTTTCACCTTGATGATCTCAGAGGTGTCATGCTGTGCCACTAACCTGGAGGTGTGGGTATCCTTGATGAATATGGATACACCCCCTCCTTTTGTGTTTTGGTCTGTGTTCTGTGGTGGCCAAAATGTGTGGTATGAGTTGTAGCCCAGTAGTGCTGGAGTGCTCTCTGGAGCCTTGAACCAGGTTTCAGTTACTGCACAGATGTCGACGTTCTCCATACTTAGGAGTGCTTCGAGCGCATGGATTTAGAGATTTAAACTCCTGGTGTTGAGTAGCATAACCCTCATTTTTTTACTTGTGCTGTTTACAGTTTTCATCATCATTATGATATAATTACTGAAAAGCAGCTGTATCACTGCTCTCAAAGCATTCTGTTTAATAATCCACAGGCACATGATTAACCTAGCAAGTATAAGAAGGAATAACATAGTTTAGAGACACCTACATACATGCATACATGCATGCATACAGACACACACACATATATGCATACATGCATGCATACATAACATACAAATATTTCAGGAATGGACAATGATGCCCTTCTAGCTTGCCAATGTGCCAAAAAAAGAAGTTATGTACTTACCATAAAGTTCCATCTGTGTTGTCTATCTTCATTTATCCTTAGCAGATGGGTTTGGTTCCAATATCAGAACAAACTCTGCCATTACTACAGGTCACTCCAGCCAAAAACTCACGAGCTTCACCTCTACTCACAATCCCTCTCAATTACCTCTGAGTTTGCGGAAAGTATATAAACATATAAACACATATATACATACTTACATATATCTATCTATTTATCTATATATATGTAGAAGGGAAGCCCAGATGGAATTCATATCTACTGTGCTTGAAAAATCTTAATATTTCAAGAATATACGATCTGCTCCATCAAAAATTCTTTTGAGGACGGAGGATGAAGGGAGGGGAGTCAAGGAAAAATGAAGATAGACAACACAGTTAGAACATTATGGTAAGTATATAACTTCTTTATCTGATGTTGTTAATCTTCATTTTATCCTTGACAGATTGGACACAGTCCCCAGCTACCTAAAATCTTGGGTGGACTCATGGAAAGATATTCCTGAGCACCATCAAGCCAAAGAATGATCTTCCCCTAGAGACCAAGTCCAATTTGTAATGAGTGTTAAAGGTATGGGGGGAAAGCACAAGCAGCTGCTGCACATATATCATCCATTGAAGCTCTAGAATGGAAAACTGCTGAGGTCGCTTTAGATATTCTAGAATGTGCTTTCATGGGCTTAGGCAAGGTTAATTAATTCTTATCATAAATAAATGAAATACAGTCTTTCAACCATTTAGCCAGCGTTACCTTTCTGATTGCCTTACCCAACTTTGCACTGGAAAAAGAAGCAAATAGTTGACTTGATTTTTGAATGTCTTTTGTTCTGTGAAGATAGAAACATAATTGTTTATGAACATCAAGTAAATGTAAGGCATATTCCCCTTTGCTGGAATAATCTGGGAAGAAAAATGATAATTAATAATAAATTAATGATAATTAATTGTTTGACTGATGTTAGCCTCTGATACTATCTTGGGTAGAAAGGAGGGGGTTGTTTGTAAGAAGACTGTATCCTTGTGGAAAATCAGATAAGGAGGTTCAGATGATAAGGCCTGGATCTCTGAAACCTTTCTGGTGGAGTAAATGGCTACCAAAAACAGTGTCTTCCAAGACAAAAATGTCAGGTCATATTCAGCAGAGGGCTCAAAGGGAGAATGTATTACAGCCTGTAATACTAAGTTCAGATCCCAAGGAAGAGTTGGATCTTTGAAAGGAGGCTTTAACAAATGTCTGTCTCTTAGGAATGATTTACAAAGCCTAGGAGAGGCTAAAGAATTTTCTTCTAAACCATCCTGAAAATTAGAAATTGCAGCTCATTGTAATCTGATGGTGGAAGGGGAAATTCCAGCACTGAAAAGAGAGGCTGGAAAGTCTAAGATACACTCTGTGGAAACAGAAAAGGGATTAATTTGCTTTTCATGGGCCCAAATGGTAAATCTCTTCCATTTACTACAGTACAGTTTTTGAGTGGAAGGTTTATGAGGCGACAAGAGGATGTGCCATACTGGGCAGGAAATATTAGGATGCCTGGCAACATATGGAATTAGAGGAACTACACTGCCAACTTCAGGGTCAAAATGTCTGGGTGAACAAGACCATCAGAATGGGACAGAAGTTCTGATACTGGGTCCAGAATCCAAGGTTCTCAAATCAGATAAGGCCAAAGGAAGGGGAACCAAATCTGTTAAGTCCAAAAGGGTGCAATGAGGATTACTGTGCTTTTCAACCTGAGTGCTTTCTATAAAAATTTTGGAATTAGAGGAATTGGGGGAAAGCCATACAGGAGACCAGGGGCCAATTGTGGAGGGGGGCATCTCTGGGTTACTTCCCCAGAGGGGGAATCAAGGTGAAGTAATTGCCGAACTTGTTGTTTATGAGGGGGTGGGCAAACAGGTCGCAGGAAAGTTGACCCTATTGATGGAAGATCATTCTCACCACTTCTGGATTGAGAGATCACTCATGAGGCTGAAGGATATATCTGCTCAGCTTGTTGGCAATCACATTGGAACTCCCTGGAATGTGCATTGCTATTAGAAAGTTGTTGGAAGAGATCGCCCAGTGCCACACTCTGAGGGCTTCTTGACAAAGGGAGTAAGACTTGGTTCCACCCTGCTTGTTGATGTACCAAACTACTGACATATTATCTGTTTGAATTGCAATAGTCCCCTGAGAAAGAGCTGTCTGAAAGCCCTGCGATGCAAGAAACACCGCTCTTAAATGTGCAAGTTGGCCTCTAATGTGTACCAAGTGCCTTGGACCATTTTGCCCAGATAATTCCCCCCACTCCATATGAGAGGCATTCGTGGTGAATATGGCTGTGGGCTTTGGTAGAACAAAGGTATGACCATGGAAAATTTGTTTGGAATGCACCCACCAAAGAAGATCAGGATTTGGTTTGACAAGGGTTGGTGAAGGATAGACCACTAGAAAGCTAGTGGCCACTGCAGAATCCTTGTACAACACCTGGCTAAAGGTACTAGAGTCATTGATGGGGCCATCAATCTGAGAGCTTGCAAAACTAGTCAGGCTGGAACCCTCTTTCTGTGGGTTATCTTTTGAACTTGTACCACTATTCTTTGATGTCTCTCTGGAGGAAGGGATGCTATAGATGCTTGAGTATTTAGTAGAGCCCCTATGAATTCTAAATTTTGCACTGGCATTAAATGTGATATTTCGAGATTTACCATAATCCCCAGATGGGCACAGATATTGAGAGTGTAATCCCTTGCTACTATTAACTGATGCCAGGTCAAAGCAGTTATGAGCCATTCATCCAAGTACGGAAACACCTGGAATCCTTGAGTCACAAGTGAGCTGCTACTACTGCCATGAAGTTGGTGAACACCCATTGGGACTGTGTTGAGACCAAAGGGCAGTACTCTGAACTGGTAATGACTGTCTCCGAGCTGGAAGCAGAGGAACATTCTGGAGTGTTGGTCCATTTTTATATGGTAACATACATCCTGAAGATCTATTGAGCACATCCAGTCATTTTTCTTCAAAAAGGGAAGAATAGACTGTACCATGACAATCCAGAACTTTGCTTGCTGAGCAAATTTGTTCAGCACACTGAGATCCAAAATTGGTCTCCAGTTCCCTGTCTTTTTTAGCACTGAAAAGAATCTTGAGTAGGTTCTGAATCCTTTATGGTCTGGTGGGACTTCTTGGGTGACTATTTTGTCAAGCAGTTTTTGAATTCCTTGTACTGATGAAAACCTCCGATTATGTGGAACATCAGGGAGTTTCTTGAGCAGAGGGGGAGAGTGAGAAAAGGGAATTATATAACCTCTGGATATGATCCACTGCACCCAGGAATCTGTTGTTATGTTTAGCCAGGCATTTAGGTGCAAGGATAAGCATCCCCCAACTGCCTCTAGAGGAAGACAATTGGGCCTCCCTTCAGGAGCACTGGAAGTGCTTCCCTGGGAAGGAATCTCTGAAGCCTTGGTTTTATGAACCACCTCTGCCACAAGGATGGCATCTTCCATTTTGGTACTCCCCTACCCCTGGGGGAACTGCCTCCATGTGTGCCTTGGAAAGGCTTTTGGGATTTTCTGAACCACATTTTTCCACCACCACTTTGCTTCCTAGAAAAGGACCTCTGGGGGAGTGGAGAAATGTATGCCCACAGCAGAAAGGGTCTTACCATCCTTCTCACACCTGGATAAAGTCTCTCTCACTCTAGGGCCAAAAAAGAATGTTCCCTCAAAGGCAGCATTGAAGAAAGAAGACTTTAATGGTTCCACAAAGTCACATAGGCACATCCAGGCATGTGTCCTTATGGCTATGCCTCTGCCACTGCTCAGGAAGTCCCTTTGGATGTATCATCATAGACAAATTAGACACAGAATCCAGGGTGGTTAACTGTGAAGCCACTTTGTTTTGGACTCCCTCAGGGTGTTTGACAATTCCTTAATCAGATCCCATTGGAGTCTCTTCAAGTGTGCCAAAAAATTCAAGGACCTTATAGCAAAGGTCGATGAACCATAGACCCACTTCCCAAATCTGTTCATAGTCCAAGACTCCCTGTTGGGCAGATGGACAGAGGAACTCTCCTCAGTGAGTTCCCTTTAAGTGGCAGCCGTTATGACCATGGCATCCACAGATAACTGCTTGGCCCAGAACTGCTTATCCTTGGGGGCAAATAGTATTTTATCAGGTCTTTTAGGGATGGGCTTGATGGTGTCTGGAGCCTTCCACGCCCACTGTTAAATCAACTGAATGAGTTCATCAGTCGGTGGGGTTACGCAAGAGGCAGATAGGCAGGCGCTGAAAGCCTACAGATAAATGGCTTCCTCTGTGGAATGGTTTTTGGGACTTCCAGTCACCCCTCTGTCACTTCTTTTTCTGAGGGACCTCCTCAGAGGATAATCTGGGGAGGTATCAGAAGATAACAGAACCTGAGTCTGAGAAATCTGAGACTTCAGCACCCACTGTCCCAGTAGGGAGGCAGGAGGAATAATCAAGCTGGGGTTTACCTGTTCTGAGAGGGAAGGTACTGCCTGAGTCACAGCAAGTGAGAGGGCCCTCTCCATAGCCTCGAAGGTCAGTCCCCCTGAAGAGGAAAGGGAGCCTAGAACCAAGATAGACTGCCTCAGGACTGGGGTCATACCACGCTCTGAAGAACTGACCCTTGAGACAGTAGCCAGAGCCAAACTAACTCAAGCCAAAGCTCTGAGGAACAAGGATGGCTCCAAAAAAACTGGAGTAGAGACCTGCTCCCCTCCGGAACCAACAGGGTAGCTATGGATCCAGGAGTTCTCCGGTTCAGAAGCCACCAAAGAGCTCAGAGTAACTACCATTTCTGAAGATGTGAATAACTACAGAGCTGGTACAGTCGGTACTGGGAGATCTGGAACAGATGACTCTAAGACCTCAGAGGAGGTTAGAGGATGAGTAGTTAATGGGGTAAAATAAGTTTTGGTGCCAAGACCTGAGGGAGTCAGAACTGAAAGGGGGCCTGAAAGTCCTCTAGCCCATAGAATTTCATTCACCTGCCTCTCCACATCGAGTTTGGAAAGACTTTTGGTGGAGCAGACAGATGAAGAAGAAGGGGACTTAAGCTTCTTCAGAAAAACTTCTGGAAGCTCTCCAGTGAAAGGGTCAATAGAAGGTGATAAGTAGTCCAAGGAAATATGTCCTTAGTCATAAAAGGTGAAGCAGTAATGTTTTCCTGCACTGAAGCCTTTGAAGTCGAAGGACTTGAGATAACAATCGGTGCTGGAATAGTTGTCGGGGCCAGTATTTTAGAAGCAGAGGCCTGCAGTTCCGTAGGCAATTTTAGAACCAAGAGTTTCAATTTCTTCACTTTCAAAACCAATGGATAGGTCGGAACCAAGACACTCCTTTTTTTTCCTTTGTTCACTGAAGATTAGGACGAAGGGGAGGAAATGACAGTTTTTGCTTTGTCCACAGAAGTTAAGGCTTCATTAAAAGCTGAGGAAAGCAAACCTTTCAAAATAAGCTTATTGCACCTTTCAACAAGGGTTTGATAACTAAATGCTTGACAAATGCTGCAGTCTTACTGTAAATGGAGGGAACCCAGATAATAGATGCAGAGAGAATAAAAATCTGACAAAGTATCTTATGGCTGCACTTCTGGCATTTTTTAAAGCCAGAGGGGCCCTTACCCTTCTCAGCCATGCTAGCAAAAGGAGATATGGCTAGAAGACAGCCACTTACACTTACACTCACACCAAGGATTTAGAAAGTACTAGCAGAGGAAAGAGAAGATTTATTTATTGATCTGTGTTTTGTGCGACCCTTTCAAATGATGAAGTTAAATCTATATAAATTAAATCACAGCACAAATTTGCATTTATTTCTGTTATTATATTGTTATAGAACATCATGTTACAGGTGGTAATAGATCTGTTTTCAACATATGCATGCTGATAAATGGTTTCAAGTGCCAACCTTTCCAGTTCTTACAATAATTTATCCAAAATAACCTTCACCATTATTTTGCCACAACATGAAAGAAGACTTAAGGGTCTGTTTGACTCTGGGTTTGTCCTACTCCCCTTTCCAATAAGTTTAACAAGTGCATGTCTCTATTCTTGAGGAATCTCCACATATTTAAATGATTTGGTGAATACCAGATATAATGGTACTTTTGTGCCTACATCCTAATTTGCCTTCAAATACTTCCTTTTAAAGCTTGTCACAGTTTTTCTACGGAATGCATCACTCCAATTAGTTTTACATAGTGACTGTTTTGCTACTTCTGTATAGAGTGTTATAAATCTTCTATGCACTGGTTTAGATTTCAGTTTAACAGAATTATCTAGCAGTAATGGTATCTTTATAACCCTGTGATTACTACACATCTACTGTTGTAGAACATGACATGAAGTAGCAGTAATTTCTTTAAGAACAGTCCAGGATGTTCTATTCCCTCTTGTCACAGTTTTTCTACGGAATGCATCACTCCAATTAGTTTTACATAGTGACTGTTTTGCTACTTCTGTATAGAGTGTTATAAATCTTCTATGCACTGGTTTAGATTTCAGTTTAACAGAATTATCTAGCAGTAATGGTATCTTTATAACCCTGTGATTACTACACATCTACTGTTGTAGAACTTGACATGAAGTAGCAGTAATTTCTTTAAGAACAGTCCAGGATGTTCTATTCCCTCTCAACTGTACAGATTTTCACAGAATATCCAGATTTTTGCCTCATATTTTTGGTCCTTTTTTCATAAGACTGTGGTTTTCTGATAAATTAGAGGCACATTACTAAATACTGAAGATAGAAAATAATTATAGACATTTGAGTTTCAGACTTCATACCATTCAGAAATCTCATGTTAATGAAAAAAACCTGTTGGTCTATCAACTTTGTAAGTTTGTAAGAACAATATTTAAAAATTGTCCCTATTTTTGGTCCTTTGCCCCACTTTTATTTATGGCTTTGTCCAGATTTCTTGCTCTAAGAGGTTGGGAGGTATGCCTGGTAGTTTTTTTGCAATCTAAAGCAACTGTTGTTCCTGAAAATACAGTGAAAATAATTTTCATATTAATGTTGAATCAATATCATTCCAGTCTATTTCTGGTAAATTGATGTTCCCAGCCACTGTTATTCTTTCCTTCTGTGTTTCATACAATGAATGTATGAATTCCTTTAAGTCATCACCACTTGACTTTCATGTTCTTTATATTCCAACAAAAGTCAAATCTTAAATGGTTGTCTTTATTGTCACAGTTATACAATCTGCAGTATAGGTGTTATAATTGAACATGTAATTATTACAGGTCTGATAATCTTTAATCCCTGTTTTAACACCTACACCTGTTTTTTTATTAGAATGTCCGTTACAGTGAAAACATTTATATCCTGACAAAACTGGTTTCCAGACATTGTACTTTAACCATGTTTCATAAGCAATAACATCAATATTCTGAGAAAGTAGTAAATTTTCCAATACAAAATATTACTAGCAACCATCAGAGATACATCAAAATTCGATATCTAAAATTTTAAATTTTGGGCCTGGCAAAACTCCTGTCCCGTCTTTGTCAAATATTGCAATATAGCTGCTGCAAAAATTCTCTAGGTTTTGACAAGTGCACACCACCCTGTCTAAACATATATGTGCCCCAAATTAGGCTTAGATGCTATACACATTTCCATTTTTTTAAACAGGCCATTTTTTTATGTAGGCACTTGCCCCCCCAAAAAATATTTTCATTCAGTGATCTGACTCTCCTTTCTGTATATGATTTAAAAAAAATAAATCTTAACACCTGTAGAAACTTATGCTATCTACGATGGTTGTAAGTTCCCTACTAAGAATCAGAGAGTCCTTGCAGGTGAGATGATTAGTACAGCTCCATAATTCCTTACATTAAGACTTTCTAAGGACTTTTTCACATCCTGTATGTTCACACCTGTCAAGCATGACACTATTCAATGTTCATTATCTTCTCTGCAAATGGAAGTATCACCTCCTCTAATAACTGATTCTCCTATTACAAGTACATCACCTCTGACCACATCTGAAGAATCTCCAACCTCTAATTCAGTAATAACTGTTTTATCATTTGTTATAAAGGAACAACCTTCATCTCCATTAGTTTTAATTAATCCTATTATTTTTACATTTGCAAGCATACAATTCTCAACCAGATGGCATTATACTTCTACAGCTTGAGCCATGTTGTCAACGTCTGTCTTTCTTTCCTCTTTTATTTTCTTATAGTAGTGTTCTCTTCATTCCTTCCACATTCGGTTTTGATTTCTTCCTTTTCACCTTCCCCTTTTGTAAAAAGTATGCATTTTTCTGTAGACTGAAGGTTTTTCATGATGGAACAATGTTATCATTCCTTGTAATCTATGTCTTACATAACAAAGCAGTGTTCTTTTTATATGTATTCTCTTCACTTTACAGACATTAGTCAATGTCTATTTCTTTATTCTTATTTGCTGTGAATGTCTTCCTTCCTTTCTTTTTTTATTTTCTTCTACATGCTCTGAATCCTCAGATTGCTGCATACGTGTATCCTGAATTCCAGTGTTCTCATCGGTAGCATCATGTTTAATAGGGGCTGAGTAATCCTTACTGAGAACTGACACTTCCTTTCCTAAATGTATTCTCTTTGCACTTTGCCTAATAGGCTATCTTTGACATTTTGTTATAATGCATGGAAGTCTGCTACAAGGGCCAAAGTAATTGTTCTGTCAGTTTGTCAATATTAGTGCTGCCTACATTCCTATACTGGCATCACACCATATACAAGACACCCTTGACCTCTGAATATATACATATACACATTTATTCATACATGCATACATACATACATATAGAAAAAGCATAGCAGGAAGACAGATTCCACCAGCTGATCTTCACTTGCATCAAGAATCATGTGTGGAGAGGATCCAAGATGGCCCAGGAGTAGCAGATCTGAACTAAGACTGCTGGGATTTTACAACCTAACTGGAATGCTTGACAAATTTGGTTGTACATCGATACTAATACTTTTAAAAAAAGAAGTTATGTACTCACCATAATGTTCCATGTTTGTTGTCCATGATCTCGCCTTCATTCCTGCTGGTTGGGTTTGGAACTGAGCATCGGTTCTGACTCGGCCGCATACTAAAGCTCGAGAACTCTCACTGGCTCGAGGCTATACTATGTTCCATGATGCCTAGCGGTTGCTCCCCAGATCTTGTTTGAGAACTAACACTTGATTATAAAATCTCATCCCATAAAAACAAAAAGGAGTAGATGCACTGCCCCTACTAAACAGGTGTGAAGAGTCATGTACCTATAGCTAAGTCATAGTTCTTCTCGGGAGGGGGAAAAGAGGGTGGGTTGCAAGAATGAAGGCGAGATCATGGACAACAAACATGGAACGTTATGCTGAGTACATAACTTCTTTATGTTATGTTGTCCTATCTCGCCTTCATTCTTGGTGGTTGGGACAGTGTCCCCAGCCCCTCATCTTGGGTGGCTCAAGAGAATAAACTCTTCAGAACTGTGGATCCAAAGAAACTCCTGTTCCGGGAGGCCCCATGCACTTTGTAATGAGTAATAAAGGTATGAAGGTTGACCCATGTGGCAGCTGCACAAATTGAGTCCAAAGGGAGTTTAGCTTGGAAAGCAATACAAGTAGCCATGGCTCTAGTTGAATGATCTGTAACTTTGCCTGGCAGCTGTTTGTTATGCAGATTATAGACATAAGGGATAGTATCTGTCAGCCATTTCAATAAAGTGACCTTCGAAACTTCAACACCTTCCTTATTGTCTGAAAAAGACAAAGAGTTGGTCAGATTTTTGAAATTCTTTGGTCCTATGTAAGTAAAAATGTAGTTGTCTATGCACATGCAACTGATGAAGCTTGTATTCTGCCTCGTTGCCATTATTAGGGAAAAATACAGGTAATTCAATAGACTGGTTCAAACTGGCCTCAGGACAAACTTTGGTAGAAAGGAAGGATTTATTCTGAGGGACACTCTGTCTTTATGAAAGATTAAATAGGGAGGAGAAATAGAGCTTGCAATTCTGACACTCTTCTGCTGGAAGTAATTGCTGTTAAAAAGATTGTCTTCCAAGATAAGAACTTTAGTGGACATGAGGAGGCTGGTTCAAAGGGAGGTGAGGTCATAGACAATAATACCAAACTGAGGTCCCAAGGAGGAGGATGTTCTCTTAAGGGGGGTCTTAGAAGAAAGGTACCCCTGAGAAAGGCTTTACATAATCTATGGGACATGATGTTCGACTCCATGTCTCCTACATGGTAATTTGAAATAGCAGCTAGTTGCACTCTTACTGTGGCTGCTGCTGCACCTTTATCAAATATTTCTGTTAAGAATTCAAGAATCACAGATACAGGAGCTGTAAAGGGATCTATGTTGATTCTGTCTGCCCAATAAGATAACCTCTTCCATTTATTTGCGTAAAGTTTCCTAGTTGTATTCTTGTGTGATGAAACCAGAATGTGCTTTACTGCCAGGGATAAATCTGGAAGCCTGGCTAAGATGGGAAGTGGAGCAACCAAGCTGTCAGCTTGAGATTTTGAAGGGAAGGGTGGAGCATTCCTGACTGATGAGTCAGAAGGTCCGGCAATGGGTCCAGAATCCAGGGCTCCTCTAGAGGATGGGGCCATAGGAAGGCAAACCAAATTTGTTGAGGCCAGTAAGGGGCAATGAGAATTAGCTTGCAGCTCACGACTTGGCTTTCTGAAGTACCTTGGGTATTAACAGAAATGAAGGAAAGGCATACAGAAGTCCCGGGGGCCAATCATACACAAGTGCATCTCTTGATGACTCCCCCGGAGGGGGGACTAGGGCAAAGTGCCTGCTGCATTTGTGTTGATGGACATGGCAAAAAGATCGCAGCAACGCTGGCCCCACTTGCTAAAAATTCTGTTCGCAATCTTTTGATTCAGAGACCACTCATGAGGCATTAGGATTGCTCTGCTCAACCTGTATGCTATTACGCTGGATTTCCCCAGGATATGCTTTGCAGTCAGAAACTGTTGAGAAGAAATTGCCCATTGGCATACTCTTTGAGCCTCCCGACATAGGGTGTAGGATTTGGCTCCCCCTTGCTTGCTGATGTACCATACCACTGACATATTGTCTGTTTGAATTGCAATAGTCCCTGTTAGTAGAGAGCTGTGGAATGTTTGCATTTCCAGAAGCACCGCCCTCATCTCTAGGACATTTATGTGCCAGTGGTACTCATGTTCCTGCCAAGTCTCTTGGACCGTCTGTCCCAGATAATGCCCCCCCCCCCCCACTCTATCTGGGAAGTGTCCGTGACCACTGTGGCTATGGGATGGGAAGAACAAATGGTCTGCCTATAATTACCTGGTCAAAGATTCAATATGCTGATGACTCCACCTTAATCTGTACAGCCAAGAATATAGCCTCTCTTCACACCCTTACCCAAACTGTTTTTCAGAATGTTGAAAATTGGTTTATGCAACACTGCCTCCTCCTAAATCCCAAAAAAACAAAACGACTGCTTTTTACCCCTACTCATAAATCACCTAATCCTTTCTTCTCTATAACCTCTAACAATGGTACCAACATTACCCCAGGTACTTCAACCCACCTACTAGGTGTAACAATTGATAATCGTCTCAGCTATGATGAACACATCAACTCCACCATAAAATCTGTTTACAAAAAACTTGGCACCCTCTATAGAATCAAACCCTTCCTTACCCCTTCTGCAAGGAAAACTATTGCCCAAACCCACCTCATTTCCACCCTTTTCTATGTCTCTGTTTTATATATATATATATATATATATATATATATATATATATATATATATATAAAACTAACCTATCCAAAAACAACCTCTCTAAACTCTCCACCTGTTATAATAGCATAGCTAGATTCATCACAAGTTCCCCCTTTAAAACTCACCACTGCCTTAACCTCAAACAACTTGGATGGCTAGAATTACAAAACCAAATACTCTGTCAACAATTACTTATTACTCAAAAGATCCTATACCACCCTAACAACACCCCTATCCTCACTAATCTAATTACACCATATACAAATCTAGCTACACTACGCTCCACTAATAAGCTTCTAGTTTCCTTAAATAAAGCTAACAACAAAGCCGGGGATTCACTCTTCTCAAACACTGCAGGAAAAATCTGGAATCAGCTTCCTTCAGATTTATCTACCCTTGCTTCTACTTCTCTTTTTAAAAAAACATCTTAAAGAACATCTGAAAACTCATTGGCTTTGTCCATGCGCTAACCCAGACTGATATCTTTTTTACTTGTTACTCTTACCACTATCCCTACTCCTGTAACCTATGCCTCCAAATCTAGTTACTTCTCTTTCTTTGAAATATGAGGTTAACATATATGTTCTTTTCCCTTACCTGAGACTTGCTCATACCTACTAGTGTGTTTTTGTATAATTGTTTAGTATAATTTTTACTAAAATTGTTATAGTTTATAAATTTATTATTATAACTGGTTTTAGACCAATGCTACCCTGTATTGTGATTCTTCATGTTTCTATGCATTATTAACTTTGCCACTGTTCTTGCTTGGAGCTTTTCTCCCCGGGCCTCTACTGAAAATGGACATATATCCAGCTAGACTAGCTTGGTTAACAAATGTAAAATAAATAAATAAAATAAATAAATAAATAAAATAAAAGTGAAGCCACCATTGTAGGTCCTTCCTGCAGGTGTTCATGATGAGAATTTTGTGGGACATAGGAAACTCCTGCATTGACCACTGGACAAAAAGAAGCCACTGTAATATTCTCATGTGTAGACGTGCGAATGGAGCTAATGTGATTGTCGCTGCCATTGAACCTAGGACTTTGTGGACAAATCTGGCTTGTATTTTTTTCTTCTTGATTAGTATGGAGACTTGGTGGCATAGCATCTGTTCTCTTTCATGAGGCAGTTTTGCCACCATATTTCTTGTGTCTAAGTCTGCTAATATAAAGGTAATATGCTGAGATGGCAACAAGGCAGATTTTTCTGAATTTACCGTAATTCCCAGCTGAGAGCAGAGATGAATGGTGGAGTCTCTTTTTCTGGTTAGTAGATGCTCGGTGGTGGAGGTCAGGAGCCAGTCGTCTAAGTATGGAAACACCCGGAATCCTTGACACCTCAGGTCAGCCATTACTATTGCCATGCACTTGGTAAACACTCTGGGGGCTGTAGTGAGACCAAAGGGCAGAGCTCTGAACTGGTAATGATTGGCTCCCAGCCGGAAGCACAGATATCTTCTGGATTGTCTGTCTATCTTTATATGGTAGTATGCATCCTGAAGATCTATAGAGCACATCCAATTGTCTTGTCCCAAAAAAGGGAGTATAGACTGCAATGTTACCATCTGGAACTTCGCCTTTTTGACCAACTTGTTTAGTCTGCTGAGATCTAGAATTGGTCTCCAGTCCCCTATCTTTTTTGAAACTAAAAAGAATCTTGACTAAATTCCGGATCCGACTTGGTCTGCAGGGACTTCTTGGATGACTCTTTTTTCTAGCAGCCTTTGGATCTCTAAGGTTGCTTGATCCCTTTGACTAGGTAGAATGTCTGGGATGGACTTTGACAGGAGAGGTGAATGTGAGAAGGGAATTTTGTATCCTCTGGATATGATGGATTGTACCCATTGGTCTTGAGTTAAGTCTAGCCAGGCTTTCAGGTACAGTGATAATCTCTCCCCGACTGCCTCCAGAGGTGGTGAGGTGGGCCTCCTTTCTGTATCACTGGAAGGGTCAACCCAAGAACGTATCTCTGTCACCCTGGTACTACGGACCCCCGCTGCTGCATGGGCATCATCTTCCATTGTTATCTCCCCCTCTACCCCTGGGGGAAAATCACCATGAGTGTCTGGCAAGGCTCCCTTGGATTTTCAGAACCACATCTTTCTGCTCTTCTGGCCCTTGGGATAGGGCCTCATTGGGGCAGAAAAATGTACTTTCACAGCAGAAAGAGTCTTGCCATCCTACTCATTCCTGGTTAGGGTGTCTCTCACTTTTGGCCCGAACAAGGATGAGCCATCAAAAGGGGCATCAATAAAGGAAGACTTGAAGGATTCAGCAAAATAACAAAGACGCATCCAGAAATGTCTCCTAAGAGCTATTCCTGTACCTGCTGCCCTACTCGCTCCATCAGCTGCATAGGAATTGAGGTGCATGGATGAGTTAGTAATAGATGTTAAAGTCGCAAGCTGAGAGTTAATTTTGTCAGATAACCCCTGAGCTGTAGCACCTTGTAGGATATCTCCTAACTCCTTAAGGAGATCCCTCTACAAGCAAGTAAAATTGGACAGGTAGTTCAGCAACCTAAGGGTAAAGGCTGCTGAAGAAAACATACACTTCCCATATCTGTCCATCATACAAGATTCCTTATTCGGCGAGTGGCAGATGCAGAAGTTTTAGTGAGTTTCTTCTTAGTGGCCGCCACTACCACCATAGCATCTACTGGGACTCCCTTTGTTAGAAACTGCTTGTCCACCAGGGCTGTGATAAATTTGTTTGGCCTCCTCGGAACTGGATCCACAGACTCCGGACAGCCCCATGCCTTCTGACTGACCACACCCAACAGCTGGTCTAAGGGTGGAGTCACCCAAGAGGTGGAGGGTTGAGAACCAAATGCCTCCAAGTATACCGACTCATCCTCAGAAGAGGAAAGGGCTTTCCAGCCACCTCTCTGTTTCAGGATCTCTAAGATGTCAGAAAGTGAGACATTTTCGGAGGGTGACTGTGGGGACCCTTTCGATTCCTCTAAGTTGGTATCAGACATGACAGACTTGGGGGAGTCTATGTGTTTCCTCTTACATGTTCTCTTCTGAGGGACCTCTTCGAGGGGATATTCCGTAGAGGTTTTGGAAGAGAGAGCTTCACCCATTGGGGTGTCCTGGAGCATTGGTTCTCTACACATGGGTTGGAGGAGTGATATAGAGGTTGACACAGGGCCCCTGGGGGGAAGATTAGCTGTAGCCGAAGGTGGAGCAGTCTCAGAGGAAAGCATACTCCTCATCACCTTGAAGGCACCCCGATCTGGGGCCGAGAGAGAGACTCCCTGTCTGAGGAGCCAGGAGATCTCCCTCAAACCAAGGATGAGGGCTCCAAGGAAGTTGTGGGTGCCAAACTGATCTGTGCCAAAGCTCCGAGTGGAAGAGTCGGATCCAACAAGGATCCGGTTCTACTCCCCCCCCTGGGGCCAATGAAGGAGTTTCTGTCACCAGAACCTTTGTTAGAAGAGGGTAATGAAGTGGTCGGAGCTGACATCAGCACCAAAACCTCTGGAACGGACTTTAGAACTGAAGGTTCCACCACAAGGACTTCCAGGCACTCTGGCTAACAAATCAACTGAATCAGAGGAGGAACTGAGGATAAAGACACTATTGGAGTTAGCTCCACGACCTTCTGGGCTGGGCTGGAGAGAATTTTCGCCAAGGCCTGTGTATGAAGCAACCTTCACACCACTCAGTTCACATCATCATCCGAAAGGCTCCAAGAGGAACGAGAGGAATGGGAGGACTTATGGCTGCCAGCCACAGATTGAGCTAAGGGAGACTGTGGCACCGACCAAATTGGTTCCAATGATGGTGACAGGCTCCTCTTTTTATTGCTTGATGGCTCCGAAGACACAGGTGGAGCTGAAGTAGTTTTTTGTTTGTCAGAACCACTAGATATCGGTTCCAAAGAAATAAGCTGATCGTGTCTCTTCGACGACTCTGAGTCCAGAGCCGCAGAAGTTTTTGGAGTTTTATCTACAGCTTTTGAAGCCTGACTGCCTTCAGCTGTATCAAAGGGTCCCTTCAATAAACCCCTGAGAATAAGTTTGTTTTTCCTTTCCTGCAGGACCCTTGAACTGAACCCATGACAGATCAAACAGGAACCCTGCAGGTGGACGGTGACCAGACAGTACACACAGCTGGTGCGACCATCAGTAAGAGACATTTTCTGTATACATGAGTCACACTTTTTAAACCCTGACTGCTTAACTTCTTTAGACATCCTGACACAAAGTTACTAAGGTCACTACAAAGGAAACAGTAACTACTTTGTTGGAAGCAAACACCATTTCACAATAAGCAAGGATAGTAAGGCCTAAATATATATATATATATATATATATATATATATATATATATATATATATATATATATATATATGATATAGGTTATATATATATATATATATATATATATATATATATATATATATGATATAGATTATATATATATATATATATATATATATATTTTTTTTTTTTTGTAAGGCCAGGTGTAGGGAGAAGAAAAAATTAGAAAAAAGGTTAAAAAAAGTTAGAGGAGGGTCTCTAACTTAAACGACACACTCCCCTAACTCTAACTGAGGAAATGCTCTAACTTAAACAGCAAACATTGGAAGAGGAAAAGGGGGAGAAGAAATCCTCTAACTGAAATGGATTCCTCTGGGCAGCACCAAGTAGGCCTTAAGATGGAAAAAAAATGTTTAAGATAAGTCAATAACCAGGGATAGAAGAGAAGACTTGCTGAAAGAAAGAAAATTACTTTGTGTAAAGGGAAAGAGTAGTTAGAAAAATTTACTATAACTACAAAAATACCAAAAAATTAAAGTCACTTAGCCTGAGCCAGCAAAGAGCAATCCCGAAGCTGCAAGTGGCAAATGAGATCTTGGGAACAGCCGCTAGGCATCATGGGACATAGTGTAGCCTGGAGCCAGTGAGAGTTCTCAAGCTTTATTGTGAGCTTTATTATGAGGTTGAGTCGGAACCGATGCTCGGTTCCGAACCCAACCAGCAAGAATGAAGGTGAGATAGGTCAGCATAACATGTAAAGTTATCATCTCATCAAATTAATTCTGATGAAACTGGAGCATTACAAAATAACTTTTGCTTTCCTGAAAATTTGCACAAATGTTACACTTGGTCAGTATGAGTTCCCAGTCTGTGCAAAAGGAACCATTCATATGGTTCATATTCATATTCAATCTGGGAGTTATACTCAATTTTTGGCCTAATGAGGGAGGAGTACAGAAAGGTAATAACCTCCTTTTTTCTGGATGCAATCCCTTTACTTATGAGATGAACCAAGTAAAAGGCTTTTCTGACTACTGCCACTACATGATGGTCAAATGTGAGACTGTTCTCAACCTGAGTACCCAGGTCTCTCACCACAGGTTGTGTGCTTAGAGGGTTGCCATTGATGTGTTAATCAGTAGGCACCATGTTTTTGATGAATGGTATGATAATACATTTTTTTACATTTAACCTAAGGCCATGACTTTGGCATCAGCCATTTGTTGCTGTGAGACCCTTTTGCAATATGTTAACATCATTTGGGGAGTCAATGACAGCACCTAACTTACAGTCATCTGCAAACTTGGTCAACCACAGGCCCTTTATCTTTGCCTGGACCTCTGAGAAGTAGATGACAAACAGTAGGTGTCTCAGGACAGATCCCTAGGGAGCACCACTAGTGACAGGTCTGCTGTCAGAGGTGGAGGTGCTTATTTTAACCTTGTGGGTCCTATCATGAGCCAGTTGGTAACCCACCTGATGTGATAGGGATTTATGCCAAGTTGTGTTAGCTTTTCATGATTCTTGAGGGGTGATTGTGTCAAAGTCAACCACATTCAACAGGCAAGATCTGCCCTTGACAAATCCGAATTGGATGGGGTCAAGTGCTTGGAGATTGCCAGTGTTCTTGTTCATGAGATTCATAACAATACACTCCATGGCTTTACAGATCAGATTTGTCAAGCTAATGGGGTGATAGTTTCCCAGGTCAGTAGTGGCACTACCTTTGCGCAAGAGGATGACAATGGCAGTTCTCCACTCTGCTGGAATGAAACCTGTACTTATGCTGTGGTTGAATAGGGTGCTCAATGGCAAAGCTAATTCTTTCTGGTGATTGTGCAGAATACAGCCTGAGATACTATCAGGCCCCATGGAAGCTGTGTTCTTTGCCTTGGATAGGGCCTGTAACACTTGATCTACAGAGATATGAGGTACAGGACAAGTATCAGGGATGTTGAATGGGTCTTTGGGGTGGATAGGGCGGGGTGAAGTTTGCACTGAACCTATCATCTAGCAGGTTGGCTAAGTCAACAGGATCAGTGTAAGTGATACTGTTAAGTAGTAATTTGGAACAAACCTCGGCTTTGCCATGGATTTTCCTGACATAACCGAAGAAGGCTTTGTGGTTTCCTTTTGTTTTGGAGGCTAGTTTCAATTCATAATTGGCTTTTGAGGTTTTAACTAGTGATCTAATTTGCTTGTTGAGGCTAAGGAGGGAGTTTTTCCAATTTGGAATCTGTTCCTTTTTACTCTTGGACAAAAGTTTCTTCCTTTTGTTGTAAAGCCTGTTGATAGAGGATGTCCACCAGACAGGTTTGTGCTTCCTTAAGGAGCAAGATTATTTCTGCTGGGTATGGCTGAGTCCATGTAGTTGTACAGGTGCTTCTATACTGCATTGGCTTACTGTTCAGCATAGTTGTCTACATTCTTTGAGAGGGGCAATGGTATGAAGATGCTGATACCCTCCCTTAGGCGGTTATAGTCAGCTTTTGAGAGGTTTTTAGCCTGGTTATGGCTGGGGGTGTTGGGTGGGACAGAGACTTTGAATGAGACAGACTCTCATCTGACCTCACCAGGGAAGAACATACTATGGGGGTGGTGCAGCAGTCACCCATGTTGGTGAGAACCAAGTCCAGAATGTTATCTCCCCTTGTGGGGGATGAAACAAGCTGGTCTAGTGCATTAGAGCTGATGAAGTCAAGAAATCATTGGGCGAGTGCTTTAGTGCAGGTATAGTTAACCCAGTCTAAGGTGGAGTAGTTGATGTCACCAAGGGTCAGGGTATTAGGGGTACCTTGGTGGAGTCAAGTAGGTCTAGGTAGGAGGAGTGCGTTTCCTGAGTCATGAAGGGGGTCTATAGCTGGCTATAACTTGGATGGGTGTCTTGCCAACTGTCGGTTGCACCTGGAGTATTTCCAGTGCGTCATGCTGGCAAACCAGTCTGGAAATGTGCTTGTCCTTAATGAAGATAGAGAGTTCATCACCCTTAGTCTTTCTGACCTCATTTTGGGATCAGAAAGTATGGAATGAGGTATAGCTTGGTAAGGCAGGGGTGCTCTCCGCAACCCTTTACCAAGTTTCCGTGACCACACAGACATCAGCATCTTTCAATGTGAGGAGAACCTCCAGTGAGTGCATTTTCAGGTTAAGGCTCCTAGCGTTAAGCAGCATGACCTTCAATTTGTTTTTTGACAGATCTTTTATGTTGAAAGATTTGTCTTTGGGACAAAGCCTAAAAAAGGCACAATGAGGGAGGCAAGACCCTTGGCCAGGATCCAGAATCCCAGGGATGACAGCTGGAGTCCATCTCTGGCAAAGTATCAAGGCCTGTCAACCATGTCACCCCAGGTAGACAGATACTGGATGCCCTTGGAAAGACACCAGAAATTAAGACAATTGTTGAAGTCAATTATTTTTTGTTGGTATTGTGGTATCATTATTGGTGAAGGTAGGATGCTACTTAGGGCTAGGGTCATACCTGCCTGGGACACATACTCTGAGAGCTCAATCATGTCTCTCTTCATATAGTATGTAGAGGTACAGTACATTTCAAGTCATTCACACCAACATGGACATTGACAGAGTCATACTTGTACCTGTTGTAGAGAGACTTAAGTGTGTGCATGATGTGGTGGATTCTGGCACCTGACCGTGACCTTATCCTTGTCGAGCCTGGTGAGGGGTACATTAGTGTGTCTCACAAATGAGTTGCCAGTGACTAGTATGTTTGGTTTATTGTTATGCCTTATGGGCTGTGTTGGTTTATTGTTATGCCTTATGGGCTGTGTTTGTGAGACACTGGTATGTTGTCTGCTGTGTGTGATGTATTTGGGGTTGTGTGTGGAATATTTGTGAGTGTGTTTTGGGAGTCTCTGTTGTTTAGGTAAGTTAATTATTGAGGACCTCTGCATAGGTGGGTGTGCGCTGTGCTTGCCTGTGATGTGGGTGGTGTGGTGTTTGTGCTGGCAGTCTCCTTTTTGTCAGGAGTACTGACTGTGGCACGAGAGAGCATGGATTCCAGGTTACTGACGTAGATGCGTTTCTCGCAAGACATAGATATATACAGACACACACACACCCACGCACACACACACACACACACACACACACACACACACACACACACATACAAACATCAGATCCATTCAGAATAATATAGACATATACAGACATACACACACTCATACGCACACTCTCTCTCACATCTCCCTACATAAGTTCAGTGAGGAAGGAATCAATTGGGAGTGAACTGCAAACTAGTTGGAGCCTGCAGGTATAAACTTGGCATTCTTTTCTACCCTAAGGGGACTAATCTGGTTAACCATGGAAGGATAGCTTAAGTAAATAAACAAATAAATAAATGCGTTTGATCTCAAATTTGCTTTAAACGAGCAATTTCTGATGGTATATAGCATGAAGAAAGCTGGATTTACTAATTAAGAAGCCAGGAGGAATATGTATAGGCAGGGAGGAAAGAAAACAACAGAAGA
Source organism: Protopterus annectens (assembly GCF_019279795.1). NCBI lineage: Eukaryota > Metazoa > Chordata > Ceratodontiformes > Protopteridae > Protopterus > Protopterus annectens. The sequence continues at coordinate 1,474,656,145 of NC_056743.1, forward strand.
TGAAAAAGAATGCTATGAGTGATAAAGAGGAGATACTGCTCTTTCCAGTCACATGTATGTGTTTGCCTCTTCCTAATCTAACCTAATCTACCTATGTTTGACTCACTTGACTCCTGTGATCTAAACTCTTCTATTTTGCTAGACTTCTCCTTACAGTGGCTGTAATTTGCAACACATTCTACTTCAGCCCTCCTCAACATTTCTCTGCTTAAGTGTGCTGTGCTCTATATATTATTCTAGTCAGAGAAATGGGAATTTGGGTATTATACAACCATATATTCTTCCAACCATGTTGAGTGCTTGTTGCAGGAAAGTGAAGATACTGTCTGTATGATTATAATAAAAAATGGTTTTGGTGTGCATTATCTTCTGTTCCCATCTCTCTGCCCGCAACATCCCAGAAAAGTCTTATTAAGTTTTCTAAACTAAATATGTTTTGTGTGATGAGTAACTTTCAAGTGTTACAAGGTTCATGTCACTTTACAACTGATTGTGTGTGTTTGCAAATTTTTCAGCTCAGAAGAATAACTGCTTCATGGTCATGGGGTGTCTAAAGGGGTTCTGCTAGCAAACTCAGCATAGGTCTCAACTGTTCAGATTTTCAGCTCAAAATTTTGGTCCATTCCTCATGAAATGTGTGGTTTTCTGGTGAATCCCTGGAGATAGAAGTCAGTAAATAATGATAGACATTTGAGTTTCAGGCTTTGTATCCTTCACCAAATGCATGATAATGTAAAACCTATTATTCTAATAACTGTCTTAAGTTTATAAGAACAATATTTACAAAATGTCCCTATTTTTCAGCCTTTGTCCCCTCATTATTTTTGTACATATTTTATAATAACTGCATTTGCATAATCAAATAATGGGGTGGTGAGAAAGCGTGGTTGCAGTCTCATTTAATGAAATATTGTGGTAGTGACAATATATGTCAGACAATCCAACTTAATACCATTAAAATCAAGTGCAAAACAACAATGACTACTTTCTCAATAATACTACTAACATGCTGGTGAAAAAGCATGGTTTTTAAAACCAAATAATGGCCTGTCGAGAAAGCGTGGTTGCAATAATACGTATGTACTGAGAAATGTTGAGGAGGGCTGAAGTAGGATGTGCTGCAAATTACAGCCACTGCAAGGAGAAGTCTGGGAAAATAAAAGAGTCTTTAGATCACAAGAGTCAAGTGAGTCAAAAATAGGTAGATTAGGATAGATTAGGAAGAGGCAAACTGTTATACAGGTGACTGGAAAGAGCATTTGGAAAGGTTTAGTCAGAACAAAGTGTGAAAGGAAAGAGAATGTTAAGAGAGAGGGTAAACTGTCTTATCAAAGAAAATAGGGAAGTTGCTCACCAAAAAGTTAATATGTCAGAAACAAGTTGAGAAGAGAATATTATAGAACAATAATGAGACTGCTATGATACAGTTAAATAATAAGCCACAGATATCAGGATGAAGGGAGTGAGGTAGGAAGGTAGAAGGAAGGGGGTGTAACTGTGCCCATATATCAAGATGCACAGCTAATAAGACTGAGCCAAGCAGTACTGTTGCAGAAAACAAGTACTCCTGCAATCAATGTTTGGGTTCCTGCAAAGATGACCATAGTAACAGACTACAAGGTGTGATGGAGACCAAAGTTAAGGAAAGTCTTGGAAAAAGGGCAATCATTTATGGTAGGTTTAATAATTAATTAAAATTAATGACATTAAGATTTTACTTAAACACTAAAAAGTAAAAACTTCTTCTTCTTACTTTGGCTTTTCCTGGTTAGGGGTTGCCACAGCAGATCATCTGTCTGCTCATGCTTGGCAGAGGAGTTTTACAGTGTCGAGTTGCCAGCCCAGCGCCCAACCTTCCACAGAAGGCACACACATGCACACCTAGGGTCAATTTAGAGTGTCCCAATCCACCCACTGCATGTCTTTGGGATGAAACCAGAGTGCCTGGAGGAAACCCACGTGACCACAGGGGGGACATGCAGATTCTACACAGAAGGCACCCCAGCCGAGAATTGAACTGGAGAACCTCTTGCTGTGAGGGAGCAATGCTAACTGCTGCACCACTGTGGCCACACACTAAAAAGCAAAAACTAAAACTATAAAAAAGATTTTTTTAAAAAGAATGCTTTTTATTGCGTTGCTCTAAAAAGTAAAAAAAAAAAAATAAGGAAGAAGAGTGAAAACTTTGAAAAAGAAACAGAGACAAGCTGATTTCAGAAAATCGTTTGAGGTTGATTTTGCTGATTGAGGGAAGGAGGTACCAGAAGAAGTAACAGGGATCAATAAAACCAACCTGAAATGCTTTTCTGAAATCAGCGTGTCTGTGTTTCTTTTGCAAAGTTTTCACTCTTTGTCCTTATTTTTCACTTTCTAGAGTGACTCAATAAAAAGCATTCTTTTCAAAAAATATATTTTTTATATTTTTTATTTTCATGTTTAAAACCATAGACTGCGTTAGCACAGGTTGCACTATGTTGCATATAGGAAATGCTAGGTAGACTGTCTTTAAGATTAACTGAATGACACTTAATAGAGGACAAAGTGGGAACAAGCCCAAGAAAACAGGAATAGGAAGACAATAGACAAACAAGGCATATCATAAATCCAAACTTTGTAGAATAAGAACAAACCAATATGCACTGTGCGTGAACCATCAAACTATGTACAAAATGACAACTGTAACAGTAGAAAAGAATGCAACAACAAAAGCGATAAGATAAAGTAAACAAATGTAATACTAATTCATAAATTCTTCCAATACAGTAGTATAAAGGAATTTAATGGTCACTTGTCTATCTGTGAGATAATAGAAACCAATAAAGTAGAAAAATATCCATAATATCACTTCCACATACTCACAGAGGAAAATATGATGGTAGATAATGTGAAGACATTTCTGTCTGGATGTACAAATTAACCTAGAGTAAAAGATTATAGGGTAGACATTACAAATGTAATGCTGAGATCTTATAAAGGCAGAAATATATACTTAAGAGTCAGTGGGAAATTAAACACATATATACGAAGGAGTAAACAGGTTTGATAAAGTGAAATCACTATACAGACAAATTTAGCTAAATCTGAAACAAAACTGTTTTTAAACTGGTGACAGGAGCAAATATTAAAACATGCAAGGTCAACATTATAACATGAGCAAATAATCTGTTATACCAGTAGTGTGGTGCAGAATGCAGGCACAGCTCAGAGAAAGGAACAGGTCCTCAAAATGAGGCCACTGAGAAGACATTACTTATGATATGCCACCTGTCATGTCATGAAGGATACTGTGTGTTATTTGGGATCCCACTGATAAGACATTAGCCATGATATGCCACCTGTCATGTCATGAAGGATTCTGTGTGCTGTATGAGATCCCACTGATAAGATATTACCTATGATATGCCACCTGTAGTGTCAAGAAGGATACTGTGTGCAGTTGGGATCCCACAGATAAGACATTAGCTATGATATGCCACCTGTCGTGTAATAAAGGATACTGTGTGTTGTTTGGCATCCCACAGCTAAGACATGGCCTATGATATGCCACCTGTCATGTCATGAAGGATACTGTGTGCTGTTTGGGATCCCACTGATAAGACATTATCTATGATATGCCACCTGTAGTGTTATGAAGGATACTGTGTGTTGTTTGGGATCCCACTGATAAGACATTACCTTTGATATTTGTTTATTTATTTATTTATTTTACATTTGTTGACCGGGCTAGTCTAGCTGGACACATGTCCATTTTCAGTAGAGGCCCGGGGAGAAAAGCTCCAAGAAAGCATACAGAGTTAATACAAAGTTAATATCAAAGTTATAACAGATATTATAAGAACATCAATTATTACATAAAAACAATTTTTTTTTTGTATGCAGTATTATTGTTTATTGATACATTAAGGGAAGATAATAAAGGGCAATATTATTATAGGATGTTCCTAACAGTTTAGTGGGAGAAGGGAGGAAATATAGGAAGTAGACACTGATTGTAAGTGGTTAAAGGCATTAGTTTTAATGGTGTCCAATTACATTTTCAGTTCTGTTTGGAAACTGATAATATACGTTAGTGAATGGTCACTTAGGTCATCTGGAAGGGTTCCTGTTGTGTAGGTTTGCTGAGTATTAGTAAGTATCCAATCCAAGGTACTTTCTTTGTTATTGAGTCTATTGGTTCTGGTAGGGCAGTTTATAAGTTGGGAGAAGCCATATAGGTTAATATGGGTGGCAGGGTTTATACTTGTACAGGAATTCCAATCTATATTAAAGTCCCCAAGGACTATGGTTTCTTGTGGGAGATTAATAGAAAGCCAGTTAAGGATATATTCCAGTGTATTAATGTTATTTCCTGGGGGAAGATAAACACAGATGATATTTATGGCTTTACATTTGTTGACCTGAAGTTTGGAGATAAATATTTCTGCACTATTGTCCAAAGGTAAATTACGATTTATAGTGCTGACTTGAAGCTCTGTTTTATAGAGGATTGCTACCCCTCCTCCCTTTTTGGAAGTACGGTCAAGTCTAATGACATTGTAACCAGGTGGGGTGATTTCATTGTCTTTCATGGTAGGTTTTAGCCATGTTTCTGATAAACATAGGATATCAAATAGGTGAACCTGTAGGAGGGCGTGAACTTGAGCAATTTTATTGCAAATACTACGTATATTAAGATGCGCTACAGAGAGTGAATTGAAAGGTTTGGTAGGTGATAGGGTCCTAGTTTTGTCTTGGTAGCTGATTGCAGTGGTAAGGGGATAGTTAGGGACAGGGTTGGGATGAATGTCTCCATCTAAAAGTGAGTGGGGGAGTGTTAAAGGTTTAGGCTGGAGAGACTTACAATAATAGTCAAATAATTTTCTAGCTTTTAGGTTAGTGAACTTAATGTGTGTTAATCTGTGATATTTGGCTAGTATATGGCACCTGCCATGTCATGAAGGATATTGTGTGCTGTTTGCGATCCCACTGATAAGACATTACCTATGATATGCCACCTTTAGTGTCATGAAGGGTACTGTGTGCTGTTTTGGACCAGGGATGATCCTTGTACCTTACAACCTGCATGAGTAGGAAGAGAGATTGCTTGGTAAGTGACAAGCATGGAGTCCTACTGTTTGCTACTGGTGAAGAGATTGATCCTTAGAACACAAAACCAGGAGGATTGTCACTGTCCTGTTATGGCGGAGATGTGCAAAACGTCACGGGATTCATTGGAATTTCAAGGTAGCTGAATCTTGTGATCATTTAGTCTTTGCCAGTACCAAATCATAAGCCTTAACTCTTTTCTCTATGAAGCCTAGGCCAGTGAAGCCCAGGGTAAATTTGTATATACCTACCTAATCATCAAGGCCCTATCTGAAATATGATAGTTGATCACATTGCTTAATCTGCAGGGGCACTCTATTCCAAAGTTGTAAGAAGTGCTGTGGGATTAAACTGTCTCACCATCACATTTCATTTATCTGCTGGCACACATGTAGGTCACTAGTTCTGGCATTTGTAGAATATAGAAGAGATCATGGAATACTGGGTTTCTAATGTCATGGAATGCAATGCAAGGCATAGATCTCTCTCACAAATGTATAAGATGCTGAATAAAGGAAAAGTGCTTCCAGTCTTTCTTGGTAGCTCAGGGTCAGTTCTCAGCTTCTTCTGAATTTCCCCATTTGATGTCATTATGAATTCCTTATCTGTACTCAGTTGCATCACATGTACCTTCAGTTTTGCATTTCATCCCCTTATCCTTTGCTGAAGTTCTTGCACAGAGTCCACCTGTAATGCCACATTGTCTCCATACAGCAGCTTTGTTGATCTGTCCTCTCTGACCTATTTATTAATGTACCCCATCACCAGTATGAATGGCAGTGGGCTCAAAGCTGAATACTGATGTGCACCCAATCCCACTGGGAGTCCCTCTGTGAGACCAAACATTGTTTGTACCTGAGTCATTGAATCCTTGTACATAACCTGCACTAATTCTGCCAATGTTTTTGGGACTTTTAATGACTGTGGGACTGTCCAAATTAGTTTTTTGAGAACTTGTCATATGCTTTCTCCAAGTCTAGGAATGCCCAGTTGGATTCTTTCCCCATCTATAGTGTCTTATCCATAATTAACCAGTTGTTGAAACTAATTATCTTTTCTTTGCACCTAAGCATTATTCCTGGAGAAGGAACTATCCCACTCACGACCTTCATCTTGCCTGCATTTACCACATGCAGGGAGAGTTCCAATGTGTCTCTCTGCATATCCCTCAGGGTTTTGCTTTCAAGTCATTCATTCTAACATGGACAACCACAATGACAAAATCATATTTGTCAGATGAAAGGGTATTTAAAGCCTTTGTGATGTAATACATCCAGACATCAGAAAGACAGTCAGCATTGCCCTATTAATGTAGAGGCCGGTGAGGGGAGACTCTGTGTTACTAATTATACAGTCCCCTAGCTTCAAAACATTTTTATTAGTACTGCAGTTTACAGAAATAAATTTGAAGTGCTCCCTTTCCTATAGTTGTGCATGAATGAAATAAGATGTTGGATTTACAGTGAGATCAGGTCATCCTTTGATAAAGACTTTTTACTGCCAAGGTAAAAGACATTTTAATGTGATGTTGTTTAGATTGTGGTGGAAGTTTGTGCTTCTCAAGGACCAAGTTTTTTTTCTTTGCTAGGGAAGTCTCTAGCTTAGTTAAATAACTGAACCTTACACAGAAAGAATTATTTGTGTTCAATAAGACTTTGTTATCTCTGAGCTTAAGGCTGTTACTACACTGCCTGAGAATACCAATTGTTAAGAAGTCACCAAAAGAAGGAAAACAAGCAGATTGTCTTCCATTTTTGTTCAGTAGTTGTTGATTTTAGTTAAGAAATACACAGAATAAATGATAGTTAGCTATTTTAGCTAGATGATGGAGGATGTAACTAAATGGGTTATCTTATGGAGGGATACGGTGACTAGCAGAATAATGATATGTAGCTAAATGCAGTCATTTAAAAAGCAAAACACATGCTTAACTACCAATAACGAGTAAGAATGAAAGATTATGTTAATGAAGCAGTTGTGGCCTGCAATGCTCTGTGCAAACAATGGGAGATTATGAGTTAAATGCCAACTGTGAACCAAGGGAGCCCGCAGGATTTTTTGCAGGGGGGTGCAAACCCAGAGCCCCACCCACTCCCCCCACAAAGTCCCCCATGCAGCCATTTCAGTGTCCCATTACTTGCCTATTTCTCCCCAGTTGCCATATACACGGTTCAAAACTCTATGTGCATACTGTTTTATGCTTTACTTCTACAATATTACAGATATTTTGATTTAATTTACAATTTTTTAGCACAAACACTGACAGACATTTGACAATGAAAACAGACTTGGCATTAAAACGTATCTACCTTTGAAAGTCACATTAACTGAAACAGCACTGAAACCCATATTCAAAGAAAATGCATCTGCCCATTGGCAGTTTACGTTTACCTTTGGGCTGTTTTCAAATCATTGACCCCTTGTACACATTTTAGGACCATGCAAAAGTTCTTTAATGCAATCAGGAAGGTGAATCAATTCTAATATATAATAATTGAATTATATCCCTTGTATAATACAGCACCACTTGATAGAATGTATTTTAAATTTATAGTTTTGAACATTTTCACCCATTACCAACAGTTCAAAAGATAACTGCTAGAAAATTGGATATAGTGGTCCAAGAAAAGAAGACAAAAGTAGCATTAATCATTGAAATCACCACACCCAGTGACTACAGTGTCTTGCATACAGAGAGACACAGTCATAAAATATCAGGATTTGAAGGCAGAAATGAGAGCAATGTGGAAGAAAGATAGCCAGATAGTTCCAGTAGTAGTAGGAGAACGGGTCTTATAAAAAAAGATTCTATAGTCATATTTAGATATGCTAATACATGTAACTCCATACAAATTGTCAGTTGTAATATAAGTTGTAAATACAGAATCATGTCAATTCCTCTTCTGGCTTTTCCCAGTTAGGGGTCACCACAGCGGATCACTGTCTGCTCATGACTGGCAGTGGAGTTTTACAGTGTTGAGTTGCCAGCCCAATGCCCAACCTTCCACAGAAGGCGCACACACACATACACTCACGCCTAGGGCCAATTTAGTGTGTCCAATCCACCTACAGCATGTCTTTGGGATGGGGGAGGAAACCGGAGCACCCGGAGGAAACCCACGCGACCACAGGGAGGACATGCAGACTGCACACAGAAGGCACCCCAGCCGAGGATCAAACCAGAGAACCTCTTGCTGTGAGGCGGCAATGCTAACCGCTGCACCACCATACTCTTAATTATGACATTATTAATCATGACGTGAGCTTTCTAGATGCAGCTGTTAGTAAAACTTTCACATTATGGGGATCTACACAGGTATGTACACAAACAACATTCTTGAATTATTTAGAAACTTTAATCCAAACACCACCCATTGAAAATACATATTCTCTATTACTTGTTACTGGCTACTGTGTGTATTGCCCTTGTAAAATAAGTTAATCTTTTATTATTATTTCTCAAGTGTTGTCTCTTTTCCTTACATCTATTTCAATTATATTTTTAATCATCATTTCATTTTACTAAGAGCACCAGAGCTGTTGCTGAACTGACATCCTGACGCCATGTACACACAAGTAGGGAAAAAGAGGGTTGTGAATGTATGGATGGATCAGTGCTGTTGAAAAGTCAGATCTGTGTGTCTTGTAACCTATTTTGGCTCTAAATCAAAAAGAATTTAATTGACACTGTGGCCAGTTTTTGACTGCAGTTACAAAGTCTCTCAATAGGTACTTCAGCCCAAGTCAAACTTAGCATAACTGCAAACAGTATTAAGTGGAGTATGCCATCATCCATGCTGTTTCGCTATACCTTATGGTCTCAGTTAAATGTGTTTAATTAGAGCTTTGTGCTTGCTTGTAGGTATCGCTACTGCTCTTTACCCAAAGCGATTAAGAGCTTCTATGACTTGAATGTTTTATTATATTACTGCACATTATTAAGAGCAATGCGTGAGTTTGTGCTGCATTACTTTGGTAGGACACCAACTCTTGTTAAAAGTTAATATCTGGATAGATTATCCACCTGTTAATATCAAAATTGAATGTTATCAGTACGGCACTAGAAATACACATTTGCAATGTACTTCTGACAGCCACACTGTTTTATGATAATTTAGCCACCAGAGTTATTTTGGTGGCTGAGAACTGTCAGAAGTGCAATGTAACACACTTTAGGTTATTTGGTCTTCTATCCTGTGCTGTTATAGAAAGAACACAAAATAAAGTTGCACGAAGCCGGATGACTATGTTTTATTAGTGCATTTAAACACCATTGAATGAAGTATTAAAACTGTTTTGATGGTCATCACAGTTGTTGATCTGCATGACAAGCCGTTCTCTCACCCCCCCCCCAAAAAAAAAGAAACGCTTCACAAGTACAGGTAAACCCAAACCTCTTGGTCATCTAAACATCTTGTGACTGATTCCCTTCACTTTCCATTATGGCAGCTTGTTATAACTTTCATTTTTATATATATATTCAGCACACTGATTTTATTGGGAGTTTCATTTTGTGCAGAAAAAGAAGCACCCACAGATGCTTGGAAAGTTGGCCGTACCTGTATCCTGCCTAAGAATAACTGATTGCACAAATTATGGTTTGGTGGGGTGGATAATATCCCCAAACACAGTAAAGGGTGCGTATGCATAATTATGTGAGTAGAGCATTTCCATTTTCCCACTAAAGATCCATGCAGAATTTAAATATTGCAAAAGTTTCATTATTATTATTTAACAGAGAGAAATGTAAACATAAACAATACTGCTAGAGACAGACTTTGTAGAGTCTTCTGCAAACCTGTTCCCTTAATTTGTCATGGAATAAGGGTCATTGGATGGCAGGCCCGTCCTGAAAACAGGATGTTAAGGGACCTTTGTAAATGCTTGTATTTCAGTGATAGCATATGAATGTTATCAGTCACAACACTGATAGTACGTTTTAACTTACTTTTGAATAATGACCATATGAAAAATGAAAAATATAAACTAACTGTAATTTACTAAAGATGATAATATCAATTACAGTGCTGCCACCTTTTAAGCTAAATTTGTAGCATGTGTAATGACGACAGGCTTCTTTCAGACGTGTTCTTTCTGTAATAGTTTGTGCAAAAGCGACCTGTTCTATAATAACTCACAGTTTTGCTTTGGAACAAAATGTCATTTTTTTTCTGTTCTTCATTAAACCTTGATATAATTATTCTCTAGTATCTATGTTGAACTAGCTATATTAATACTATGACACAGTCTACAGTTTAGTAAAAGTGTTGTTCACTTTCTGTTGGATTCAAGGATTGCTGTGGAAATGTATGCTGGTGGCTTTACATAACCAAAGTATATACAAACAGCACAATCTCATGTTTTTTTTACACAATGGATCACAGTGTGACTGCTTGAACAGTCGGGACTCTGGGCAGTAATTTTGAAGCTATATACTAAATGTTTAGACTTGCTCTTCGTAGAGCATTTAGACAATTATGTTTTGAAGCAGTGCACTAAATGTCTGTTAATATCAACATTTAATGTTATCAGTACAGCACTAGAAATACACATTTTTTTTCTGACAGGCTAAGAAAACAACCATAATTTAAACATGAGCCAAGAATATGACCACCTGACTTTACCAGCCAAAATAACAGTAACAGTCCAGCCTGTTAAGCGCCATTATGATAGCTACCTGAATGGATAAAATTCAAAATGAATATATAAATTATTTAAGGTGAGAACTAAGAAAATCATTATCCATTCCGTGGTCAATTAAAGAATACAGAGAACTGTATTCTGCCGGAGAAAAATGTACTGCTTTTTTTGTAAGTAAGTTGATAAAATACAAGAATTAGCACTACCTCAATGCAGATTACTCCCCCACTGCTGAGGAGCAGTTTCAAAGTTGTTAGCCCCACTGTATTTCTATTTTAAAATTAAATTTCTGACAAAGGGTTAACTTTTACGATATCACAGTGACGGTTCTTCTCACCAAAGCACCTAAAATTACGGAGATGCAGCTGGAGGACCGTTATAAAAAAAAAAATCATCTGACCGAAACCTCCAATCACATCCCGATGTATTTGGCATGTTTGGAGACAGGGTTCTTTGGGAAGATGTTTTTTTTTAATCAGGTACAACTTAAAAGGGGCTGGCGTGTATCCCTGCCTAAATCTATCATTTTCTTAAATTAAGAAAATCCAGGGGGGTGCAAGCGCACCCCCATGCACATGCCTGCGGGCGCCCTTGCTGTGAACTTATAAGCACTATAGAACAGATACAGACTGCTTGGAGAACTAGATAGTAATCCAAGTGTACACTGCAATTCATAACTTGGCTATGGGCAGCTGTGGGCACAAGTTCCATCACTAACACTGACTTAACAAGGTTTCGGAGAAGGAAGAGATACGAGTACAGATGTGACATCGACACCATTTGTACAATGCAAATTGCAGCAATGTAAAATTTCATAAAAATGCCCAATAGGATATATCAGTCAATAGAAACGCTCTAAAATTTCAGTTCAATAGGAAGAGTACACACACACACAGACACACACACACACACACACACACACACACACACACACACACACACACACACACATACACACACACACACACACACACACACACACATACACAAACAGTAATTTAAATGTAAAACAAGGTCACTAAAATCAGCAAGAAACCATGCAGCCCATATTAATATACAAAATAGTAAGTAAAATTGAGCAAAAGTCATTTATCATAGGTGGTGCTAGCTTCAGTAGCAGAGTCTGATTCAGTTTGAAATGGTCACAGTCTTGATCCTTTAGAAAGTGATTGTTATGTTTTCCTTGCTTTGATGCTGGAGTTATCTATCTACCTATCTATTTAACTGTAGTTGTTATCTATCTATCTGTAGTTATCTATCCATCTATCTATCTATAGTTCAGAGAAGTGGCACATGTTCCCATGTCAGGGGATGCATGAGGGCTTTCTCCTGCAAAAAAAGTTTTTCTGTTTTGCAGTGTTGAGAGTATGCGTGTTGGTCTCCCTGGGTTTTAGATGGTCTATCCTGAATACTTATCTGCTGATTAAATAAGAGACTTGACAGAACCTGAAAACAGATCTGGTAAAGCAGATGTGGTCTACAGGACTAGGAATCAAGTATGTCATAAGTATGACAAACCAATATGGCAAATAAATGAGGCATGCAACAATAAGACAGTGGTAAGAGACTGACAGGATGCTAAAGTAGAATTTCATGACTTCCTGGATGTCTGGTAGATGGTAGCATGTGTGGTAGTTGGCACAGAGGGTTAAGGCCGTGAGCTGTACTTCCTATGGTACTAGGTTTGATTTCTTCAGCCCTCATGTGGCTACTGTGTGACCTTGAGCAAGTCAGTTAATCAGACATTGATTCCAGGTTGCCACTGAAAAGGGACTATGTGTCCAGTGGGCTCATCTGGTTAACAATATGTTTCATATTATGAATGTTCTCGATGAAGGGGGGGGCGCAGATTTGTGTGTGTGTGTGTGTGTGTGTGTGTGTGTGTGTGTGTGTGTGTGTGTGTGTGTGTGTGTGTGTGTGTGTGCATGTATGATTTTGGAATGTGCCTCTGGGTGGAAATCCATTTTCAGTTGAAGCCAAGTGAGTAAATCTCAAATACATGTGTGCAACTTGTAAGTTATACAATACAATGTAATGTGAGATACCTAACAAATAATAGAAATGAAACGGGGAAAAAAGGATTGCTTTCACCATAAAAATGAGTAACAAGTGATTCACTATTGCAAAAGATAGCTACAGATGACATAAAGAAATGAAAGCAGCTCATTCTGATGGATTTTAATGCATATAACAGCAGGTGTTATCCATGTCAAATCCTGCAATAGTGTTCCAATGATTACAATGTTAGCCAAAAAAAAGTTCAATAATAGGTCAGGTAGACAGTGGTGCAGTGATTTTTGTCTACAAGATGAGATTTTCAGATGGATTTTTAGCTATATGTTACATAGTTTGGTTTAGGAGTAGGTGCTAATGGATTTTTGCACCTAATTCATTGCATGGGTAAAAGCTAAAACTTGGGTAAATGTGGATATGCTCATAGAAAGATAACATTGTTAGATTAACATTAAGTATAAACATGAGGCCTGTTTAAAGATTGATGTGGAATGAGATGGCAGTGCATTTTTAAAGATAGGAGGACTGTTACAAAATCTTTACTTCTGGATAGAGCTGGATCCATATCAGTTTTGGAGAAGTACCTGGAACACGGCTTCCTCAGCAACCCTTCAAAAATGCTGTTATGAGGAGGAATGAGGTGTCCCTTTACGATTGCCCTGTAGTGGACAAAAAGCATGGCACTGGGGCTTTGACTGAAAGGAGGAGGAGATGTAGGATTACACCATGGCATTTTCAATGCTGTCCTCATTGAAGATTCCTCCACAGATCAGATTAAAATGTAAATACTTTGCAACAGTAATAAGGAAGTGCTCCAGTAACCATAGTGCTATGCAACATGCAGAAGGACTGGAATAGAACATGAAAAAGAAATGCTCCAGTCATCACAGTGCTATGCAACATGCGGAAGGATTGGAACAGAACAATCATCCCCACCTTGGTATCAGATATTCCATCCATCACTTGCAAGTTCATTTCTTTCCATCCAATTATTTCTCACTTGTAATGCAATATTGAACTAGGTTGTAGCAGGCAATGTGGCACATTCACAATCCACAGCACTGAAATTACTGCCCTACTAATTTATACGCACTAGTATGACAGAACATGTCAACAAATACATCACATGCATATAAGTAACATGGCAGAAATTGCAAACATCCCTACCTAAATCATACTGTAGAAATGTTTGAACACAGGTTCAACCAAAGACTTAACATGCAGTCAGTAACCTATTGTTATGAAAGATTTAATAGTATAAATCATATCAGTGTTACCTATGACTGACATGCAACATCTATACTAATGATTTTCAGAATTATACATTAACATATAGTAACAACTGAGCACAAACTGTATGTGGTACTGCTGTATGCTACCACAACTCCCTAACAGTAATAATACAATTACTGTCTTGATGGTAAACACACACATACACACACACACACACACACACACACACACACACACACACACACACACACACACACACACACACACACACACACAAAAACTGGTTATATGTGACCATGAAGCACTAATGAATTCCAAAACAGCAAAACTCGAATGTAAAATATATATAATGGAAATAATCCAATAAAATGTATTGGAACAGGATATTGGATGAAAACAATTTAATAAAAAACACACATATTAAGAGCTTTCATATCCACAAAACCAAGACTTCATCAGAATACATAATTACACTCCATAGCTCTCTTTAATTATCGTCCCGACAAACACAATAGGTTGATGGTGCAACTGACCTTCCCATTTTTCACTTAACATTAATGATATAAAAATTCACATTAAAAAGTGAACATTATAAAATGGAGTAAAATACAGTACCACACAAACTAAATATAACATAAACATTTTCAAAGCAAATTATATACAATAATGAATATTCATACAAAGAATTTAAATAAATATCTAACATTAAAATTTGTGATGATTTATTGTTTTTACAATACTGTGAATTTTACTGTAGGATTTTAGACAAGGTAGAAATAAGAAGTTACTCATTGTTTCTCAAAAAGAAACGGAAATTGGAAAGGGATGTTAATATAAAAATAGGGAATTTTACCCATTGACGCATTCTGTTGATATACACCCTGTAGAAAATGGGAGATTTGAAGTGAGACAAGGTGATTTAATGAGAATGCACAGTCCGGGGTGGAAGAAGAATGTGAAAGGTATGACAACCATGAAGCCATAAGTTATGATGTACCTTGTGAAAATCCTGAACAGGATTTTCAGGCCCTAAGTTGCTCAGGGAGACTGGCAAGCAGATATCTGGAGAAGGGACAATACTCAATGAGCTATACATTTCAGCAACAGAACAGGAATTGCCACAGGGGAAGGGGCAACTACAGAAGGAGATAATTAATACACATAATGGATACACCATTTACAATTATACAGAGAGGGTTAATATGGAGGATTGTTTTAGATTATTTTCTAAAGGTTTTAAATTCATTCCCAAGATGGGAGTGGATATAGTAGACAGCCTGGTAGAATTTAAGATGTATTTAAGGAAACTTAATTTCAATATTATGTTTTCTGAACAAGGTGAGAAGGTACAGCAAGGTCCCAAGTATAGGCATTCCTTACTTAAAAGGAAGAGCACGGTTAATCCGCCATTGCACCCCCTATTAAATGTGTATGAAAACATATTTACAGAAGATATCTATAACCTTTATCGTAAGAACAGGAAAAAGGTTTACAACCTCTCTAGGGATGAAATGCTGTTGTTGCAAGATTTAAGACAGGACACTAGTATTCGTATTATGACACCTGACAAGGGGGGTAGATTGGTGATATTTAACTCTGTGGACTATTCTAACAGCATGTATGCTATCCTGTTTGATGAAAGAGTTTATAAACCTGTATCTAAAAATGAAATGAATATAGCGTACTCCAGGATAGATTCCTATCTTGAGGAATATGTATTAACACAAAGATGTAATGTGGAGCTATATGAATTCTTAAGTCATAAGTAGGAGGTTGGCATAATGGTTAAGGTGTTTACATTATAGACACAAGGTGCAGGGTTTGATTCTCATGTGGGATAACTGGCTAGGTTTAAAATGGCCCACAGGGGCAGTTAGCCAACTACTAATCTATATATATCCCATCCTTTTTTTGATATGCCAAAAATTCATAAGAACATCCAAGAACCCCCTTTTAAACCCATTGTAGC
The DNA here is from genome assembly GCF_019279795.1 of Protopterus annectens. Classification (NCBI taxonomy): domain Eukaryota; kingdom Metazoa; phylum Chordata; order Ceratodontiformes; family Protopteridae; genus Protopterus; species Protopterus annectens. The sequence goes on from NC_056743.1 coordinate 1,474,672,085, forward strand.
TACTCCTGCCCTCCAAAATATATATATATATATATATGTATATATGGTTCCCATTCAGAAGCCTGAAACATCATAAGCCTGAAAATCAAAATCCTGAAACCAAAAGCCTGAAAATTCAGAATCCTGAAAACTCAAAATCCTGAAAGCCCAAAATCCTGAAAGACCAAAATCCTGAAACTCAAAATCCTGAAAACACAAAATAGACATACTGATGTCATTGTGGCTTTGCTATTGTTAGCCCTGTGGTGTTAGGTCATGCGTTGGGGTCAGGTAATTGGTTTTATTTTAAGTTAGGTTAGGCAGGTTAGGCATGTATGCAATAGTGACAAATATTGAGTTAGGTTAGGGTCAGGTGAGTGTGTGATAGTGACGGACCTTAGGGTTAGGGTTAGGGTCAGGGTCAGTTGGTAGATATTAGTGTCTTTATAATGACATATTAGCATTATTTGTGTTTTCAGGATTTTGAGTTTCAGGATTTTGGTCTTTCAGGATTTTGGGCTTTCAGGATTTTGAGTTTTCAGGATTCTGAATTTTCAGGCTTTTGGTTTCAGGATTTTGATTTTCAGGCTTATGATGTTTCAGGCTTCTGAATGGGAACTATATATATATATATATATATATATATATATATATATTATGACTTTACTATCTTGTAATAACTTTCGCCTTTTCACTAAAGTGCCTATTGTATATTGTACTTTCTTTATTGTCTCTAGATATTTGTGTTAAATTCTATATAAAACCGACACTGTACCTGTAAATGTTGTTCTTGTTTTTTTGGAGCTTTTCTCCCTGGGCCTCCGCTGAAAATTGCCTCACACCCAGATGGACTAAGCCGGGCAACAAATGTAAAATAAATAAATAAAATGCACCCATTAGCTGTCCAAGTGGACAGATGGGTTAAGCCATTGTTGGGAAATGCCCCCCATATAGTTAAAGATTCTTGGGACTTTCTTGGCAAGTTAAAAAAGGAATTAAGGATCAAGGGTTTATCATTTTTAACTGTGGACATTAAGGATCTTTTTCAGTGATACCTAAAGAGGAGGGGTTACAGTTATTTCAGGATACTTTGTTTCTTATTTCCTCATTCTCACATGACAGAATCATGCTTTTGTGTGAGATTATGTCCCTAATTTTGGAGAACAATTTTTGTGCAGTTTGAAGGAGAATATTTTCAACAAGTCAAGGGGGTGGCTATGGGGGCAGCTTGTCCCCCATATATGCGAATATGGTTTTGTTGGGATGGGAAAATAAATTTCTGTTCAACTGCCCCCATTGGAAGAATGTTCTGTTATACACCAGATTTCTAGATAATTTGTTTTTCCTATGGAATGGTCCTAGTGATGAGATCCCAGTATTTTTGCACTATTTAAACAGTACTACACATTATTTGGAATTCACCTATACATACAATGTACAGCACATTAATTATTTGGACATTACTATGTCTCATGAAAATGGATTCAGGTCTAACATTTACCATAAAGAGACTTTCTGCAACTCTTATTTACATTTTTCAAGTAATCATCCTTTAATGCAGAAGAAAAGCCAGGTTAAAGGTCAGGCTATCCGGGTGGCTAGGATGATTCCTCATTTTCATAAAGTGAAGGGAGAACTGGACAAAGTGGGGGAAATGTTCTGCCTGAGAGGTTACCCTAAGGAACTAGTTGATCAGATTGTACAGGAGCTTCACCACAATTGTGGCCACAAATATAAACCATTGCTAGGTGTGGAGTTGAACACTGGTAGGTCCAAAACTAATGGTAATGGTTAGAAATTTAAAAAAGCTTGTATATTGCAGTATAATTATTTGTCTGGTGACATAAGAAACATTATTCGAAAGAATTGGAACATTTTTAAAGTAAATCCACAAGTTCATGGGTTACTGGGTAACAAACCGGTGTTTATTAAAAAATGGGTGCCAATTTTAAACAGCTATTGGAATACAAAACTTTGATTGAGGAGGAGAATGGAAAGGGGACTAATCCCTGTGGATATTGTAGGCAGTGCACATATATCAACAAGGTGGCACATACAACATTATGGAATATTATGAAAACAAACAGGTTCAAATCTGGGAATTGTGGCACTAAACAGGTGATATAGCTTGCTATTTGTGGCAGGTGTGAAAGTTATTATGTGGCTAAGACAGAACAGTCATTGAGGAATAGAATTTATGAACATGTTTATGATATCAATAATAAAAAGGAGAGTAATGCCTTATACAAACATTCCTTAGTGTATGAGGGGTTCAACAAATTTGTTTTTAGCATTTGGGATACCATTGTAATAGACCAGAGAGGGGGTAATTGGAAGAACAGTTTGATGAAGAAAGAGATGCAGTGGCAATTGTGACTGGCTGCCAACTTTCCCCCGGGTTTAAACAAAGTAATTTCTATATCCGCTGTACTGCAGGAAAAAGCTGAGAGATGTTAGATATTTATCTAAATTCTTTGTATGAATATTCATTATTGTATATAATTTGTTTTGAAAATGTTTATGGTATATTTAATTTGTGTGGTATTGTATTTTATCCCATTTTATAATGTTCATTTTTTAATGTGAATTTTTATATGATTAATATTAAGTGAAAAATGGCCAGATCAGTTGCACCATCAACCTATTGTGTTGCTTGGGAAGATATTTAAAGAGAGCTAAGTAGTGTAATTATGTATTCTGATGAATTCTTGCTTTTGTGGAGATGAAAGTGCTTAATATGTGTGTTTTTTATTAAAATCGTTGTCATCCAGTATCCTGTCCCAGTATGTCTTATTGGATTAGTTATTGTTCATACTGGGGCTGATTTCCTTTTGGTATATAATGGAAATAAACATTTATTAAAGGAACAACAAATAAAATGATGTTGTTTCCAAAATATTTTTCTGCATCGTGTTTTATTCTTTTGATATAGTTATTTATTTAGTTGCATTTGGTTACCATGAAGGTCAGACTGGGTCATGCAAGACTCCTTTTCAGTGGTGGCTTCAGAATTAAAGCTCCAAAACAAATAATTAGGAAACAAAAAACTTACAGAGTTTATATACTTTGTAAGTACAAACAATATTTGAAGTATACTGATTACAGATTCAACATAGATTATGTCATACCTCTCAAGTGTACCTCATTACGAACGTTCTTACCATTGGGGTCTTAAAAAAAGTTCATTCTTTCTCAGTTCTCAAAGTTCCACATTGAAAGAGTCTGTCCACACATTCAGTGTTAGTAATTCTTTTAAGTAATGGTAATGGGGTAAATTAATAATTTATATCATTAAAGGGTCTTCTTTATAAGTAAATTAACCAATTTAGCTATTTTTAACCCCTTCCTAGCTGAAGTGTTGTTAGTAAGCTACAGTATGTGTTTAGTATGTGTTCCACATTTGTTCCATACATTATGAAGGCGAGAGGAAGGTTTCTCATTTCGAGATTATGTATGTGTGACAAATGGCAATTTTCAAAGAAGGAAAATCAAAAAGGGGGATTGTGGTGAAGAAGGAACTAGGGTAAGCCAGTTACAGAAATGGAAGTACAGGGAAAGAAAGCCTTCAAGGGATTAAATGTTGATGGAGACAGACATTACTAGACTGTGCAAACTCCAGAGGATTGAGTGTAAAAGTGAGTGGGTGGGGATTGCATGAATGTAATATAAAACCAACAGCATGGTTCTGAAGGACCATGTACTATAGCCCTGTGGTCTCCCTAGAGCCAATAGCTACTTCCATTGATCCAGCTGGTTAGGTTGCCACCTATGCCATCTCTTCACATAATTAAAACAATGACACAACTTGTTTCCAGTCCTTTATATGCTTGCCCACTTTTTCAGATCTATTGTTAGGCCCTTCTGGTATCTGTCTTGCAGGAAAGTACACAACATTCATTGAAAAGTCTGTCTTCTTACATTTTTGGTACTAAAGCATCAGAAACATCTTCTACATTCCCCAGTCTAAAAATTCCAATAGTCTTTACCAAGCAAGGAGTGGAAACATTGTAAAAAAACCTGTATACACTATACTTAGTTTACAATGAAAGGAACACAAAATGGTGGCTTCCAAATGTGAAATTAACAAAAATATATGCCATCCCATAATAGGCTGATGCAACTAGTGTGGTAGCATCTCCATTGTGATACATCTCCAGTCATGGCTCCAGTCATTATTTTCTAACTTAAGGCTTTAATGATTTGCCACTAATTTGTCAGAAAACTGCAATTTTATGAAAAATGGACCAAAAAATGAGGCAAAGATCTGGACATTCTGCAAAAATCTGTACAGTTGAGTGGCATGGGCTGTAACATGAGTCCAGCAAGCATCTTTACCAAAGAATAGTAAAATGGTCAAGAGTAAACTGATAAGTAATAATGAGTAATTAGAAAACAAACAGCAAATTCAGTATCTGGCGGAAACATTTTAATAAAATGAAAATAAAAAGAACCAAACAAGGATGAGCACTTCGGTCACTTATTGAAAAGGTTGATACTATTCTGTTGGATATCAAGCAGTTTTTAAAAAGACTAACAAATTGGTCTTATTCTAGCGATGACACAGATTTTATTTTAGTGACCATGGATGTGGTGTCACTATTTATTGTAATTCCGAATGATGCTGGTATTGATTTTGTTAGACAATTTCTGACGGCACGTTCGGATTACGATGGTAATAAGACTGAACTTATGTGTTTCTTATTAGAACTTATCTTGACCAATAATGTTTTTATTTTTGATAGCAATTGTTTTATTCAGAAAGTGGGCGTAACAATGGGCGCCATGTGTGCAAATAGCTATGCAAACATGGTGCTCATCCAGTGGGAGTACAACTATATTTTCAATGTGTGTAACCTTTTTAGTGAAAAGAATTTGTATTATAATCATTTTGTGCATGACGTGTTTCTCATCGAAGGGGCACAACAGATGAGTTAACATCCTTTGTTAGATATTTAGAAGGTACTACAAACTTTTTGAGGTTTATGTACAATGAATCGAACAGCAGTATTGATTATTTGGATGTATGTGTTCAAAAGAAAGATGGTATTATGACCACCACCTTGTTTAAAAAATCTTGCAAAGTAAACAATAAGTTATATGCTTGTAGCATGCATCCGAAAAAGACTAAGATGAATGTTATGAGGAGGCAATTCTACAGATCAGTGAGGTTGCATAATAGGGACAGTGATATGTATACTCATTCTGATATCCTGTCAGATGAATATAAACAGAGAGGCTACTCACAGTTTGATATTAGATTGGTACAAAATGATCTCACCTCCCATAGATATGATAGAGCCAGACCATATATTTGTACAAATGATGCTGATATATGTGAAAAGGACATGGTAGGTGATCAACTTAAAATGTCCATTACTTACTCGACAGATGTCAATTTCATTTGTGACATTATCAGGAAACACTAGAAAGTTCTTATTTCAGACCCTAAGTGTAGGGAGGTTCTTGATGGACAGCCACACTTTGCCTTCAAGAATAATGCTTCCTTTAAGAAACTTTTGTGCTATAAATCTATCACTGTTAATAGTTCGAACAATGATGTTATTAGAGCTACTTACAAGACCCATGCATGTGGGGGATGTAATGTTTGTTGCTATATTAGGATAGATAACACCTTTATACATCCTTTGAGTGGATGTCTGTTTACATTCAAGGTTTCTGCAGATTGTAATAGCAGTAATCTGGTATATTTGACAGAGTGTGAGGTGTGTGGCTCCCACTATGTTGGTATGACTATCAGACATCTTAGGGATCATATTAGAGAACATGTTTATGCCATGAGTAGAAGAGACACAAGGAATGCCCTGGCCAGGCATGTGTTAAGTGAGGGAAGTGAACATACGTTTAAATTTTTGGTTTTAGAACTGGATAGATCACAAAGAGAGGTGGTTATGTTAAAACTTACATTGAATGTCTAGAGATAAAATGGATGTATACTCTTGCTGCTACTAGAGGGAAGGGACTGAATGGCATTGTCCCCTTAAAGCCAGCCCTGAGATCTAGGGCTTTAAAACATTAATTAGTCCTAACTGAGATTTCTGATTGTTCCTATACAAAGGTTGTGTTTTTCTATTAGTATCAGATCTGAAGAAGCAACACCAGTTGAGAAAACACTCATCCTTGTTTTGTTCTTTTTATTTTATTTTATTAAAGTGTTTCTGCCAGATACTGAATTTGCTGTTTGTTTTTTAAACATCTTTACCAAAACATAAATACTGGGCATCATTATTATTTCATTACTTAATATCTGATATCAGGAAAAAGCAACAGCTATAATAAATGTATTCTATAAACGTTTAATCCAAAATGATTAATATGCCCATAGGGAGAAATAACCAGCTCTCTACCTATGAGTACCATTTCAGGTATTCTTCCATTGATCATTTTCTCTATTTCTGGTGTATCATAAATCACCTTCACCCACCTGCTGAATTTCTCTCCCATTCCTCTTTTCTGTGCTATATCCCATAATAAATTCATCTCACCATGTAAAATGCCATATGTCAGTCAAATAACTCTAGTACTCTTGCCCACCCCTATTCTTTTCCTATTTTAACATATATTCAATTAAACTCCACTGGTTCATTTTGGCTCTATGTTTTTTTTCCCACAAAACCAATTTGCCCTTTTTGTAATATTTGTGGGAAGCTCTCATCTAACCTAGCCACAAGTACTTTGGACAATATTTTAACATCTGTGGTAATCAAAGAAATAGGCCCGTAATTCCATCTCTTGCTGATCCTCCTCCCCTTTTAGGATCCACATTACTCTTGCACTTCGAAATCTTCCTTGAGTCTTGCATCCTCCTGTACCTCTCACTCAACACCTGCCACATGCTCTTTCTACTCCACTTGTAGAATTTTCGTGAGAAACCATCCCATCCTCTCGCTTTCCTCTCTTTCATCCTGTGCAGGCCCATTTCACTTCCTTCTTTGTAATTTTATTTTTCTGTGTTCTAATACAACATTTGTATGATTTCATGGTTATTTCTGATGGGTATCATATTTTATATCAACATAATTTCACATTTCATCTGATATAGTGACTGAGTCTCATATAGGATATACCATATGTTATTCTTGATGGCTATCATATTTTATACCAACAATATTTCAGATTTCATCTGACACAGTTATTGAGCCTAAAGCACTATGTAGCATGTGTTATTTCTGATAGTTATCAAGTTTTATGTCAACAGAATTTTGTTTTTCATCTGATATTTTGGCTGAGCCTAATGTAATATATAGCATGGGTATCCTTTTCCAGTTTACAGTGAATTAAAATCTCAGCATTTAATAGAAATTCATTATTGTGAACAAATTCAGTTGCATCTAATTCCAGAAATAAAACCATAATTACATGAAATAATGCACAAGTAAATACAAACATAGTCCTACCAGTTTGTTAGAAAGACAGTAGAGTAGAAACATAAAAACTCCATGGAAACTGTTCAATATTGTGAAAATGTATGCCATTGCAAGGGTCCCATTTTGAAACTGGAAGATGCCGAATATCCATGTGCAACCCAGAACAAGGAACTGAGAAACAGCCTTAAAGAGAAGTGCTCTGCCAAAAAATAATTAGACCAGTGAATTCATATGAAGATCAATCATTAGTATTTCTAGTCATCACAATCCCTGTATATAAAAGCCAACGATAGTTCTGACCTATACATTTTACTGAATGAATCAGTATGCGATTTGGATGGGAGCTCTCTTACTCGTGACTTTAACAATGCTTTAATTTCTCTGTGACATTGCTCATCTCAATTCAGAAGTGTACTCCTTTGCTGCTAGATAACTTTCATGACATCCATTTTCTACTTTTGTGGACAATCTGTTGTGGTGTATGTAGACTGTGTAATCAGTGTTGAAGCAATAGTGTTTAATTAAAAAAAAGAATAATACAGACAAACCACAACAGACAATTGGTTAATATTATACATTCTATACATAAAGAATTAAAAAGCAAAAACAATTCATAGCTTGCAGCCCCATTCATCTGTAGTGGGACACTAATAATATTATGGGGTTAACAACAAGTTGCAACCTAGGGTCCCCATCAGCGAATGCACTGACACACTACATGGACACTACATCTCATGCATAATAACCGTCTCTCAGTGCCCCCCCCCCCCCAATTCCGACTTGCCTGTCTTCTTCTTCTGTCCATCCCCATCTCCAGTCTTGTTCTGTCTGTTGGGCTAACCTTCTTCTCTATTTCCTACACACATCTGCCTCCTTGCTTTAGGTGGCTTTCACACAAGCAAACATTTTATGTATTTTATTTATTTAATATTTGTTTACTGGGAAAGTCCGACTTGGAACGAAGCCAATTTTCAGCAGAGACCCAGGGAGAAACATCTCTGCTAGACAGAAGACATAGAGACAGACATAATTGGAGTGTTGTTGCAAAGTTTTGTACTATATCTATGTAGCAGCTATAACATTCAGCCATCATTCTCACCCATACCTGGTGCTAATAATGTCAAAATTAATACTGTCATGGTCTTCCCAAAATACCGTTCAGAAAAGAATGTCATACATTTCATTCTGTAGTTCTTACAGACCAAACTGTCAATGCAAACTACTCTTCATGAACTTATAAATGCACAATTATACAATAGTTTAACAAGCTAGTGCAAAATATTCTGAACAGCAGCTTATCAAACACAATTGGTTGATTAGCTGTCTAATGAAAAAAAGAAAACATATTTTTTGCAGGGAGGAAGGCCTCTGCACCTCACACCCCCTGCTAATTATATATGGTAACTTTGAAATCATACTGCAGTCAGGAAAGGGCAAATTACCTTATTCCCACTGTAGCGCAATCTCCCACAAGAAGAAAAGCCAGTATAGTATGTACAATAAGCTGATTTTTGATCAGCTCAGCTGTACTGGCTTTTTTTTCTGACAACATGCATTTTCAACTATAATCTAAGCAGATGCTAAGACTGTAACAGACATTTTACTGTAGATAGTTCTGTGATTCTAGTAGTTGTAATATACTGACTTTACTTAAGTGCATATACCATGCTCAGCTATCTAAGTATTCCTTGTACGTACTAGGTGTTATGGCATGTACCCAAAACTTGGCATTCAGAAAGAGCAAAAACAATGTGGAATCCTTATTTCAGAAGGTTTCTGTGTCACACTAAGCCTATCTAATTCATAGATTTCTAGAACACTGATGTTTTTCCCTTCACATGGGGGGTTTCAATGTGAAAAATAGTCTTACAGATGATGCCGAATAGTAATGTTGCAGTTGGGGGAGGGCTAATTAGATCGGTTTTATCCTGAAATGTCTGTAGATCTTATTTACTTGCTCAAGTAAACTTTTTTATCTAGATGGGAAAAAGTGAATGGCATAAAAAGATAGCAGTCACCCATTCATTCCTATGGAAGTATTTGCAATGCAGTTAAGTCCAGAGATGCTGTGGGAGGAGGATATGTCAGTGTGTGGATGCATGTAAGATTTCCTCTAGGGCATGAATGAGTCTACATGGACATATGCATGTGTGTGTGTGTGTGTGTGTGTGTGTGTGTGTGTGTGTGTGTGTGTGTGTGTGTGTGTGTGTGTATAGAGAGGGTGCCTTTGCTAATGTGATCCATCAACCACTAGGAAGAACACTATGACATTTGATTCAGAAACAAGGCAATGCAATGCTAATGACAGCTTTCTCATTGTGGCTACACCTGTCTCTGCATTAGAATTTCTTGCTATTGTGCTAATTGGCCAAGCAGCATGGGACAATTAGCATAGGTCATGGCAATGTTTTCTTCTATTTCTGCATTCCTGTGCTAAACCTGAAAATGTTCCATAGGGATAAGTGTTCAACTGCTTTACCAAATAAAACATATAATTAAATAAAGTAAAGACTAACAAGCAAATCACACACACCAGACTGAGGTCATGCATCAGTGACAGTTACACTGCATAAAAAAAAAAGAAAATGTACAAGCATCATTAATGATCAGAAAAGTTTCAACAAACCTGAGGGCAGTGTTTTATCTACTCCCACTCCCCCCAAAAAGGAATTTGCCTACTTATAACTGAAGTTATGAATTAATATGGTAGCAGATATAGTATAAAGCTAATTGTACAATAGTTCAGTACAAAATGGCTGACTATCATTTTACCATTCAGTTTTACTTACCTTTTGTTCCAGTGCAGCATAATATGTCAGCAAAAAATACTAGTTTACCTATTCACACAGCTAAACTGCTGAAATTGATATGTTAACTATTAGTAACCAGCTGAATAAATAAATGTTGCTGATGATATTTCTGACTAGCAAAGCAATGCAAAATAATGTTTCAGTGCTGTGAGCTCTCATTTCAAATATGTGACTAGGTAGGCAGCAGGTTCAGTTTTACAGTGTATGAGCTCCACTAGCAGAAGTAACAAAGCAAGGGATCCCTAAATGTATAACAGTGCCATAGTGCCATGAGGATCACAGCAGAGCAGAGTTATTATAATTATAAGTAGCTGAACCACAGGGAAGAATAACAAAAACAGGCCTTCTCCAGCACAGAATTAGCAGGATCAGGGCCTTTAACAACATTGGAATAATCAGAGATGACCCCTTTAGGTTTAATGGGAATGGAAGGACTTTCAGTGGGGATAATAAAGGTAAAAGGTGTAATAGGGTTATCAAGGACAAGAAAATGACAAAGAATTACTGAAAACAGATGTTAGAAGAATAAACTGAGATGGGGAGCCCCAGCCAGATGAATAGATTTGGGGATTCCAGCAGTACTAGTTGAGTAGTTTCACATCAGGAGACTCTCACAGGGGTAAGAGATGGAGTGGGCCACCATTAGCATTAATACAGTCTGTGATTGGCATATAATTGTTTATTAATGCAAAGTCAACTATTATAAGGTAGCGGGAAATCTGCACATATTAAATTGTGATATGGAACAGATGTCATTCGAAAGCTGCATTGTGATGACATTTGAGCTCATCAGAACTTGAAGGTTACTTGGATGAATAAACTGATCAAAAATAATGCAGAGTATTTGTGTCCAGTGATGAGAAAGATTTCACTTATCCCCATACTTACCCAAATTAACTAGCAGGAATTTTGTTCCTCAGACATGTTGAGGGTTTGATTCTTTGATGTTTCAGCACCAACTATAATATTTATGTGCTGGGCATTGCAATGCTTTTATTCTTTTAGTCTCATTTCTCGCAATTTATTTTCACTTAAATGAGCTGTAATTTACATTCATTGCATTTTTAATTTCTGCTTATCTTTTTGTTAATTATTTAAGACATGTTAAAAAATATTTATTTTCTGTTCTCTGCCCTCACTGTAAAGATATTAAGGACAGGTGATCTGTCAGAGGAGCTGAGAAGTCATTTTTATTTGAGGTTAGCTGAAAAGGGAAACTTCTTCGACTTTAGGAGATGCCACTGACCTGATGTTGTGAGCCTAAATTTTCCACATGTCCACCCTTTCATTGTTCATAGATTCATAGGTTCATGGGTAGGTACTAGGCTATTGGCCCAAGGGCCTAAGTAAGCCTAGACAACAAGGTTCCCTGGCTTACACCACCCAAGAAAGTTAATTTGTTGTACTATATAACTCAGTGGCTCTTGAATGGCCAGCCCTTTTTCTACATTTGACTTTAGAATCTCCTCCCAGTCTCTTCTTGTACGCTTATATGAGGGAGCACTAGAAGTTCAAACTAAAAGAGCCCTTTCCTTAGACTTTAAAACTTCTCTCTCACTCTCTTTCATATTTCCATAATGTTTAGAGCATGTTACAATACAAAGAGTATTAATCTATTTTGTTCCATCCTGCTTTTGAAATACAGACATCTGGGCAAGCCTAACAAACACTCATAGCCTACAAACGACATCCCAGGAATTAGTGCTTCTGTTTTTCTCCTAGTGACAGAAGGAGCATGATGGCATTGTTTTCTGCCTTTCCCAGAGATTACCACTACTGGAAACCCTGAAAACTGCTTCTTAGAAGTAAGCTAAGGATTAGTGCTACCATTTTGCAAGGAGTACAGAGACATTAATTCCTCATTGTCTCTGATTCAGCAATATGTATGAACTTCCCTGACTGGTCTGGTATTGGACCAATGTGCAGCTTAGGTCTTTTACACTGAGCTGTTGTATGTGCAATCCAGGGCAACTATCAGGAGAAACTTGCAGCAAGCCTGCAGACCCATAGAATATTTGAGATGAGACAGTGGATCACCAATGAGCTTTTTAAGAACTAGCTTGGCATTAGTGCTAGTGTTTTGCCTCTGGTGAGAGAAGGGCAAAGGGACATTGACTCCTACCTAACAGCTGTCAGACCAGCACTAGTAGTAGCCAGGTAGGAACCAATAGGCTAATCATCATAATTTGTCATTATTCATAGCCTAGTAAGTTGGCAACATTATTGATATTTTGCCGAAATTAGTTTGCTGGTTCCTTCTGGTGGTATAAGAAAGATCAGGGGACAGTTGTAAGCATTACCTGCTACTGAGGCAAAATTCAGAACTTTGCTATGGTTGGTATCCTCTAACGCACCTTTTGTTGCTTATTTTCTGTGTTATAAATAAGGCAATTTAGCTTAACTCTGTCTACCCCATAGTAGCATGATACTCTACACTGGTAAGACACAGGCATTTAGAGCCATATGTTTACCCCACAGTAGCCTGGTGCTCTGAACTGGTGAGACACAGCACATTTAGAGGCATATGTTTACCCCACAGTAGCCTGGTGCTCTGCACTGGTGAGACACAGGCATTTAGAGCCATATGTTAACCCCACAGTAGCACGCTGTTCTGCACTGATGAGACACAGGCATTTAGAGCCATATGTTTACTCCACAATAGCATGGTGCTCTGCAGTGGTGAGACACAGGCATTTAGAGCCATATCATTAACCCACAGTAGCATGGTGCTCTGCACTGGTAAGACAGGCACTTAGAGCTATATGTTTAGCCCACAGTAGCATGGTGCTCAGTACTGGTGAGACACAGGCATTTACCCCCTTTTGTTTGCCCCACTGTAGCATAGTGTTCTGCATTGGCTAGACACAGGCATTTAGAGCCATATTTACCCCACATTAGCATGGTGCTCTGCACTGGTTAGAAACAAGCATTTAGAGCCATTTCTTTACCCCATAATAGCATGGTGCTCTGTACAGGTGAGACAGTCATTTAGAGCCCTATGTTTGCCCCACAGTAGCACGGTATTCTGTGCTAGTGAGACACAGGCATTTAGAGACACATGTTTACCCCAAGGTACCATGGTGCCCTGCACTGGTTAGACACAGGCATTTAGAGCCATATGATTACCCCATAGTAGCATGCTGCTCTGAACTAGTCAAACACATGCATTTACAGCCAAATGTTTACCCCACAGTAGCCTGGTGCTTTGCACTAGTGAGACAAGGGCATTTAGAGCAATATGTTTACTCCATAGTAGCATGCTGCTCTGCACTAGTCAGACACAAGCATTTACAGCCAAATGTTTACCCCACAGTAGCCTGGTGCTTTGTACTAGTGAGACACAGGCATTTAGAGCCATATGTTTACCCCACAGTAGCCTGGTGCTATGCAGTAGTTAGACACACAGATTTATAGCCAAATGTTTACCACACAGTAGCCTGGTGCCTTGCACTAGTGAGACACAGGTATTTAGAGCCATATGCTTACCCCATAGTAGCCTGGTGCTCTGCACTGGTGAGACACAGGTATTTAGAGCCATATGTTTACACCACAGTAACACGGTGTCCTGCAATGGTGAGACACATGTATTTAGAGCCATATGTTTACCCACAGTAGCATGGTGTACTGCACTGGTGAGATGCAGGCATTTAGAGCCATATGTTTACCACACAGTAGGATGGTGCTCTGCACTGGTGAGACACAGGCATTTAGAGCCATATGTTTACCCCACAGTGGCATGATGCTCTGCACTGGTGAGACACAGGCATTTACATCATATGTTTATCCCACAGTAGCATGGTGCTCAGCATTGGTGAGTCAGAGACATTTAAAGCCATATGTTTAGCGCCCACAGTAACATGGTACTCTGAACTGGTGAGACACAGGTTTTTAGAGCCATATGCTTACCCACAGTAGCATGGTGCTCTGCACTGGTGAGAGACAAGCATTTAGAGCCATATGTTTACCCCACAGTAGCATGGTGCTCCACACTGGAGAGACACAGGTATTTAGAGACATATGTTTACCCCACAGTAGCATGGTGCTCTGCACTGGTGAGACAAAGGTATTTAGAGCCATATGTTTACCCCACAGTAGCCTGGTGTTCTGCATTGTTTAGCCACAGGCATTTAAACCCATATGTTTTTTTACACAGTAGCATGGCATTTAAAGACATATGTTTACCCCACAGTTGCATGGTGTACTGCAATGGTGAGATGCAGGCATTTAGAGCCATTTGTTTACCACACAGTAGGATGGTGTTCTGCAGTGGTGAGACATGGGCATTTAGAGCCATATCTTTACCCCACAGTAGCACTAATGAGATAGGCATTTAGAACCATATGTTTACCCCACAGTGGCATGGTTCTCTGCACTGATGAGACACAGGTATTTACAGCCATTTGTTTGCCCCACAATAGCATGGTGTTCTGCACTAGTGTGACACAGTCATTTAGAGCCATATCTTTACCCCACAGTAGCACTAATGAGATAGGCATTTAGAACCATATGTTTACCCCACAGTGGCATGCTACTCTGCACAAATGAGACACAGCCATTTAGAGCCATATGTTTACCCCACAGTAGCATGGTGCTCTGCACTGGTTAGACACAGGCTTTTAGAGCCATATGTTTTCTCCAGAGTAGCATGGTGCTCTGCATTGGTTAGACACAAGCATTTAGAGCCATATGTTTACCCCACAGTAGCATGGTGCTCCACACTGGAGAGACACAGGTATTTAGAGACATATGTTTACCCCACAGTAGCATGGTGCTCTGCACTGGTGAGACAAAGGTATTTAGAGCCATATGTTTACCCCACAGTAGCCTGGTGCTCTGCACTGTTTAGACACAGGCATTTAGACCCATATGTTTTTTCCACAGTAGCATGGTGCTCTGCATTCATTAGACACAGGCATTTAGAGACATATGTTTACCCCACAGTTGCATGGTGTACTGCAATGATGAGATGCAGGCATTTAGAGACATTTGTTTCCCATACAGTAGGATGGTGCTCTGCAGTGGTGAGACATGGGCATATAGAGACATATGTTTACAACACAGTAGCACTAATGAGATAGGTATTTAGAACCATATGTTTACCCCACAGTGGCATGGTGCTCTGCACTGATGAGACACAGGCATTTACAGCCATTTGTTTGCCCCACAGTAGCATGGTGTTCTGCACTGGTGAGACACAGGCATTTAGAGCTATACATTTACCCCACAATAGCACTAATGAGATAGGCATTTAGAACCATATGTTTACCCCACAGTGGCATGCTACTCTGCACAAATGAGACACAGCCATTTAGAGCCATATGTTTACCCCACAGTAGCATGGTGCTCTGCACTGGTGAGACACGGGCTTTTAGAGCCATATATTTTCTCCAGAGCAGCATGGTGCTCTGCTTTGGTTAGACACAGGCATTTAGACCCATATGTTTACCCCACAGTAGCATGGTGCTCCACACTGGAAAGACACAGGTATTTAGAGACATATGTTTACCCCACAGTAGCATGGTGCTCTGCACTGTTTAGACACAGGCATTTAGACCCATATGTTTTCTCCACAGTAGCATGGTGCTCTGCACTGGTGAGACACAGGCATTTAGAGCCATATGTTTACCCCACAGTAGCATGGTGTACTGCACTGGTGAGATGCAGGCATTTAGAGCCATATGTTTACCACACAGTAGGATGGTGCTCTATACTGGTGAGACATGGGCA
Organism: Protopterus annectens; assembly: GCF_019279795.1. Lineage (NCBI taxonomy): Eukaryota > Metazoa > Chordata > Ceratodontiformes > Protopteridae > Protopterus > Protopterus annectens. The sequence goes on from NC_056743.1 coordinate 1,474,687,986, forward strand.
TTTAGAGCCATATGTTTAACCCACAGTAGCACAGATGAGACAGACATTTAGAACCATATGTTTACCCCACAGTGGCATGGTACTCTGCACTAATGGGACACAGACATTTAGAGCCATATGCTTACCCCACAGTAGCATGGTGCTCTGCACTGGTGAGAGACAAGCATTTAGAGCCATATGTTTACCCACAGTAGCATGGTACTCTGCACTGGTGAGACACAGGCATTTAGAGCCATATGTTTACCCCACAGTAGCATGGTGCTCTGCACTGGTGAGACACAGGTATTTAGACATATATGTTTACCCCACAGTAGCATGCTGCTCTGCACTGGTTAGACACAGGCTTTTAGAGCCATATGTTTTCTCCAGAGTAGCATGGTGCTCTGCATTGGTTAGACACAGGCATTTAGAGCCATATGTTTACCCCAAGGTACCATGGTGCTCTGCACTGGTTAGAGACAGGCATTTAGAGCCATATGTTTACCCCACAGTAGCATGCTGCTCTGCACTCATGAAACACAGGCATTTAGAGTCATATGTTCACCCCACAGTAGCCTGGTACTCTGCACTGGTGAGACACAGGCATTTAGAGCCATATGTTTACCCCACAGTAGCCTAGTGCTCTGCACTGGTGAGACACAGGCATGTAGAGACATATGTTTACCCCACAGTAGCATGGTGCTCTGCACTGGTGAGACAAATTAAGATCCATATGTATATCCCACAGTAGTATGCTGCTCTGCACTGGTAAGACACAGACATTTAGAGCCATATGTTTACCCCACAGTAGCATGGTGCTCTGCACTGGTGAGACACAGACATTTAGAGCCATATGTTTACCCCACAGTAGCATGGTGCTCTGCACTGGTGAGACACAGACATTTAGAGCCATATGTTTACCCCACAGTAGCATGGTACTCTGCACTGGTGAGACACAGGCATTTAGAGCCATATGTTTACCCACAGTAGCATGGTGCTCTGCACTGGTGAGACACAGGCACTTAGAACCATATGTTTACCCACAGTAGCATGGTGCTCTGCACTGCTGAGGCACAGGCATTTACAGCCGTTTGTTTGCCCCAAGTAGCATGGTGTTCTGCACTGGCTAGACACAGGCATTTAGAGCCATATGTTTACACCACAGTGGCATGCTGCTCTGCACTGGTTAGACACAGGCATTTAGAGCCATATGTTTACCCCACAGTAGCATGGTGCTCTGCACTGGTGAGACACAGGCATTTAGAGCCATATGTTTACCCCACAGTAGCATGGTGCTCTGCACTGGTGAGACACAGGCATTTAGAGCTATTTGTTTGCCCCACAGTAGCATGATATTCTGCACTGGCTAGACATGCATTTTGAGCCATATATTTACCACACAATAGTATGGTGTTCTGCACTGGTAAGACACAGGCATTTAGAGCCATATGTTTACCCCACAGTAGCATGGTGCTCTGCACTGGTGAAACACAGGCATTTAGAGCCATATGTTTACCCCACAGTAGCATGGTGCTCTGCACTGGTGAGACACAGGTATTTAGAGCCATATGTTTACCCCACAGTAGCATGGTGCTCTGCACTGGTGAGACACAGGCATTTAGAGCCATATGTTTACTCCACAGTAGCATGGTGCTCTGCACTGGTGAGACACAGGCATTTACAGCCATATGTTTACCCCACAGTAGCATGGTGCTCTGCACTGAGACACAGGCATTTAGAGCCATATGTTTACCCCACAGTAGTATGCTGCTCTGCACTGGTAAGACACAGACATTTAGAGCCATATGTTTACCCCACAGTAGCATGGTGCTCTGCACTGGTGAAACACAGGCATTTAGAGCCATATGTTTACCCCACAGTTACATGGTGCTCTGCACTGGTGAGACACATGCATTTAGAGCCATATGTTTACCCACAGTAGCATGGTGTACTGCACTGGTGAGATGCAGGCATTTAGAGCCATATCTTTACCACACAGTAGGATGGTGCTCTGCACTGGTGAGACACAGGCATTTAAAGCCATATGTTTACCTCACAATAGAATGATGCTCTACACAGGTGAGACACAGGCATTTACATCATATGTTTATCCCACAGTAGCATGGTGCTCTGCACTGGTGAGACACGGGCATTTAGAACTATATATTTACCCCACAGTAGCATGGTGCTCTACACTGGTGAGACAAAGACATTTACAGCCATATGTTTAGTGCCCACAGTAACACGGTGCTCTGAACTGGTGAGACACAGGCATTTAGAGCCATATGTTTACCCAACAGTAGCATAGTGCTCTGCACTAGAGAGACACAGGCATTTAGAGCCATATGCTTACCCCACAGTACCATGGTGTACTGCACTGGTGAGATGCTGGCATTTAGAGCCATATGTTTACTGCACAGTAGTAAGGTGCTCTGCATTGGTAAGACACAGAGATTTGGAGCCATAAGTTTAACCCACAGTAGCATGGTGTTCTGCACTGATGAGACACATGCATTTTGAGCCATATGTTTACCCACAGTAGCATGGTGTACTGCACTGGTGAGATGCAGGCATTTAGAGCCATATGTTTACCCCACAGTGGCATGATGCTCTGCACTGGTGAGACACAGGCATTTACAGCCATATGTTTATCCCACAGTAGCATGGTGCTTTGCACTGGTGAGACATGGGCATTTAGAACTATATATTTATCCCACAGTAGCATGGTGCTCTGCACTGGTGAGACGTAGACATTTAAAGCCATATGTTTACCCACAGTAGCATGGTGCTCTGCACTGGTGAAACACAGGCATTTAGAGCCATATGTTTTCTCCAGCGTAGTATGGTGCTCTGCAGTGGTGAGACACAGGCATTTAGAGCCATATGTTCACCCCACAGTAGCATGGTGCTCAGCACTGGTTAGACACAGGCTTTTAGAGACATATGTTTTCTCCAGAGTAGCATGGTGCTCTGCATTGGTTAGACAAACATTTAGAGCAATATATTTACCCCAAGGTACCATGGTGCTCTGCACTGTTTAGAGACAGGCATTTAGAGTCATATGTTTACCCCACAGTAGCATGCTGCTTTGCACTCGTGAAACACAGACATTTAGAGTTGTATGTTCACCCCACAGTAGCCTGGTGCTCTGCACTGGTGAAACACAGGCATTTAGAGCCATATGTTTACCCCAAAGTAACACATTGCTCTGCACTGGTGAGACACAGGCATTTAGAGCCATATGTTTACCCCACAGCAGCATAGTACTCTGCATTGGTGAGACACAGGCATTTATAGCCATGTGTTTACCCCACAGTAGGATGGTGCTCTGCACTGGTGAGACACAGGCATTTACAGCCATATGTTTACCCCACAGTAGCATGGTGCTCTGCACTGGTGAGACACAGGCATTTACAGCTGTTTGTTTGCCCCACAGTAGCATAGTGTTCTGCACTAGCTAGACACAGGCATTTAGAGCCATATGTTTACACCACAGTAGCATGCTGCTCTGCACACAGTAGACACAGGCATTTAGAGCCATATGTTTAGCCCACAGTAGCATGGTGCTCTGCACTGGTGAGACACAGGCATTTAGAGCCATATGTTTACCCCACATTAGCATGGTGCTCTGCAATGTTGAGACACAGTCATGTAGAGCCATATGTTTATCCCACAGTAGCACGGTACACTGTGCCGGTGATGCACAGGCATTTAGAGCTACATGTTTACCCCACAGTAACATGGTGCTCTGCACTGGTGAGACACAGGCACTTAGAACCATATGGCCCTTTTTTTTCAATTATAAAGGAATTCCCAATACTATTTTAGCATGTCCAATGGTCAGCTGTCAATCTCCTCTCCGGTCCAGCTGGTGAATCTGGGAATCTTGAGGCAATGTTACAAATGCCTCATGTACACAGACAACCCTCTCCTCCTCCCAACAAATTCCAACACATGTGAGAGATGCAACCATATAGCCATACTGGAGGCTAAGCTCTCTCAACTCAGTACTGGTGAAACCAGTCAGGAGGAGGAGAAGGAAACCACACTCGCTACAATTCCAGTCTCACATAGACCTACCATGACAGCAAACCAAACACATAAACACACAAAACATACTGGAGGCACTAAATAAAAATCTGCCTAAGCAGCAGAGACCTCCAAAGCAGACACCCAAGCAACCGCTACCCCAAAACAAAACAAGTGCAACACATAGCTCACAAAGCCAGTGTGCCAAACAGTCACAGCCCTTAAGGCTAAACAACACACCTGATACACTTGTAATAGGTGACGCTATCATCAGGCACACTGACATCCCGCTCACCAGGCTGAACAAGGAGAAGGTCACGGTGAGCTGCCTGTCGGCTTAGGATATGCCACATAACACAAGCACTCAGGTCACTCCAAGGCAAGTACAAATATGACTCAGTCATTGCCCACGCTGGTGTGAATGACCTGAGACGTACCTCCCTGGGCTACATGAAAAGAGACATAGAAGAGCTCTCTGAGCATGTAGCCCAGGCCGGTATGACCCTGACCTTGAGTAGCGTCTTACCCTCATCAAGAATGATGCCACAATATGAAGACAAGATGATCAATTTCAACAATTGGCTTAAGTATTGGTGTCATTCAAAGGAGATCCAATGCCTGTCAGCCTGGGATGACATGCTCGACAAGCCACGATGCTTCACTAGAGACAGCTTGCACCTGTCACCCCTGGGCTTTTGGATATTGGCAAAGGCTCTTGCTACCCCCATAGTGCCTTTTTTAGGCAAGACTCAAAAGACAAACCCACCTCCATAGGTGTCACAAGGGATAAGAAACTAAGAGTAATGCTACTCAATGCCAGAAGTCTAAACCTCAAGATGCATGCACTCGAAACTCTCCTTAGCATGGAGAACATTGATATCTGTGCAGTAACAGAAACCTGGTTCAAGGCTCCTGAGAGCACCCCAGCACTACCAGGTTATACCTCATACCATGCTTTTCCCAAAACTTGGACGAACCACAAAGGAGGGAGTATCAATATTCGACAAAGATACCCACACCTCCAGGTTGGTGGCACAGCACAAAGCATCAGAGACTATCAATGTGCAACTAACAGTGGGTAAAACTGCCTTCCAGTTTATTGCCTGCTACAGACCACCCTCCCAAACCCAGGAACCCCACTCGGCCTACCTGAGAACACTGGAAAATATGAAGGTCTCTCCAAACACCATTATACTGGGCGACTTCAACTACCCAAACATAGACTGGGAGCATTACTCTAGCTCCAACACCCTAGCCCAAAGGTTCCTAGAATTTATAAACTCAAATGCTATGGAACAACTTGTTACCACTCCCACAAGAGGGGAAAACATACTGGACCTGATCATCACCAACATGGGGACTCTATGCTCCAGACCAAAAGTGTATCCCTCACTGGTAAGATCAGACCATAAACTAATCTCACTGGATATTCACATCCTGACTCCACCCCCTGCCCTGAAAACCACAGTGGAAAACTTTTCTAAAGCAAATTTCATACTCCTCAAAACCGAAGTGGAATCCTTCAAAGCCCCCAGGCCTGTGGAAAATACGGCCCAGACCGCAGAATTCTTTATAAACGATTCTATGAACACCTTCAGTGAATGCATGGATCATGCAATCCCAAATAAAGACCAAGACCCAATCCTCCAAACAGGGGCAGACATCCCATGTCTGGTGTGACCCCAGCCATAAAACAAACATATCACAATGGGAAGGAGGAAGCTACTGCATGATAGAGCCAAAATCCCAAAAAGGAAGGGCATCTCTGATCAGTATTAGCAAAAACTACTTTCAGCACTCATAAAATCGTCTAAGGCCAAGGCTTCAAGAGAGAGGAAAAATTGCACAGGACACTAAGGATAATCCACAAAGCTTTCTTTAGTTATATTTAGGAACCTGGAGTTAGGAATTCCCCAGATATGCTCAGAGTTAGTCCAAAGATGACAAAAATACAATCGAACCCACAGACATTTGCCAACGCATCCCTGGCTGACAGGTTCACGTAAAGCTTCCTCCACACCCCTCCCCACCAAAGAGCAAATATCTATCCCAGCAGAGTGCTGCCCCTGACATCTCAGATGCTCAGGTAAGAGCTGCCCTCTCCAAAGCAAAAACACACATCATCAATGAAGGACCAGATGGAAAGTCCCGGGCTGCATCCTACATATGAACTCCAAGAAGCAGCTAAACCCAAACCTTAAAACTACTGTTCAATCTCAGCCCTTTACTACAGGATATGTACCCAAAGAGTGGCGTACAGCAACAGTGAGGCCCTCTCCAACAAAAGTGAGTGCCTCCAGCAGATCCTGGGAACTATCGCCCCATAAAGCCTGAAGCTAGCTTGGTCTGCAAAGCTATGGAGAAGGATCATCATGGGACCTCATAAATAAAGATACTCTGGGGGACCTACAGGACACTGGATCCTACCTAGTTTGGCTTTTGTTAAGGGTAAGATCCCTGCCTCTTAAACCTGGTTGATTTCTTTGGGAAGCAGTCACCAAGGCCATTGGCGGATTTAGGAAGGTGGTCCGTCACAGCCTACCTGGACCTCGCAAAAAGCCTTCGACATAATACCCCACTTTCTCGGGCATTATACATAGAAGCTCACCTCAGCAAATATAAACCCTATATCACTAGAAGGGTTAAAACTAGGCTCAAGGACAGAACCCATTATAGTTAGAATTGCTGGAGCCATGTCAGACTCCAAACCAGTTACAAGTGGCATCCCACAAGGCTCAGTCCTGGGACCTCTCTTGTTCAGAAGGACTGTGGCTGACAAGGTTCACAGATGACTGCAAAATGGGTGCCATAATCAACTCTCCAGCCGACACAAGCATCCTCCAAAATGGCCCTCATAGAACAGACAACTGGTGCCAGAGCCATGAGCCTCGAAGAGGCTAAATGCCAAAAGTGATAGTCAGTGTCCTTTGGCAACAGAGAATTTTGCCACTGGAATTACCACACTTAGGTGGTAATCCATTAGGAAGTACAGAAGAAGTAATTAGGGGATTTAAGTTGATAGCTTAATCTCCTCTCATTTGACTTAACCACCACATGGCCAAAAGGGGTTAGAAAACATTTTATATATAACCCACCCCTAATAATCATGAAGGATTCACATCTAAGATCTGTGGGGAGAGTCACTTCGCGGCTCTCTTTACTCATCCCTCATCAGGCCCATAATTGAGTACAATGCCTTTTTGGGATGTAACCTTACCAGACACCTGCAGCAACTGGAAAGACCTTCCAAATGTACCTTCACCAAGAGGATCAAAGAGGCTCAAACAGATGCCATACGCTGCCCAGTTAAAGAAACAAACTCCAGCTTCCTGCACGGTGGCATACCGCCTGCTCCAGAGGCCGATCTGTGCCCCACGATGTATAAAAGCCATGTCCAACCCGAGATTAATGGACATGCTGCACCTCAGAAAATCCAAATCCCATTGAGCTTGCACGCTCGAGAGACTCTTGGAACCTCAGCACTGAAATAAATAGGACATGCTGGAGGGACAGATTCATAACCCAGAGGCTCCCTTCACTCTGGAATAAAAATCCCAGTCCAGGGTTAGGCAGAGTCCCTCATTGACTCTCTTCAAGAGGAATCTTGATGAGTGGATGGGAGATAAATAGGAAGTTTGGCCTCAGGTATCACTTCACTGTGTCACTGTTAGACAGAGGCACAGTATACTAACCTCGAAAAAGGGCATAGCTAAAATTAATTTTAAAATGGGTGGCAGAAAGCCAAACACACTCACTCTGGCTAGAGCTTATATAAATGCCGCCTAGGGCGAGATAGCCTAGTATGAACTCCTAATATTTACCCTCCACCAGTAGCATGGTGCTCTGCACTGCTGAGGCACAGGCATTTACATGTTTCATTTATTGCAAACTGAACCCGGCTGCAGGTACACTGCAGGGTGCCAAGAGTACAGTTAATAAAGTAAATTTAGGCGCAAAGCTACACACTGGGAAAGCTATCCACAATTGCTTTTATTTAAAAAGGAACAGAGGGTGAGCGCTTTTGGTAACTCAATGTTGCTTCATCAAGACAAATACAAAATGCAAACCATGCTAAGGTTAAATACTTAGGGGCAATCAGAATCATTTTCAGAACATTTTAAATCCAATATAAGTCAACACAATTCGTCTCGCTACTAATGCAACATCTAGTAAAACCATATATAACAAAGTTAAAACCAAAATTAAATCTATATTAAAAGCAATTCATTGTTATTTGTGCTATAAATATTTTCCATATAAAAAATCTAAATTCTAGGTGGGTTAGCTACAGATTTCCGTATATCTCTCACATGTTCTA
>NC_056743.1:1474743599-1474788599 GCF_019279795.1 Protopterus annectens
CCTTCCTGCATGGTTATCAAAGTTTAAATAATTTTAAATAAAGTCAAGTGTCCAAGTGAGACAAGTTTTCAGTGCATGATATGATTGGGAAGGCACATCATGGGTAAAATTCAGGTTATAGTTTTATTTTATTTTTATTTATTTATTTTATTTTATTTTACATTTGTTAACCTGGAAAGTCCGATTAGACAAAAGTCCTTTTACAGCGAAGGCCCAGATAGAAAATTTCCAGGTAATTGAAAAACACATACATTTACATAAAAGTAAAAAACATTTACATATAAATGCATAGGAGTAAATACATACAGCACAGGAAGTAATAAAAACTAAAACTTTTACATAAATAGTAACAGTAGTAATGGCATTCTTCACAAATTGGTTCATAGGTTCCTAGATATTATTTATAGGTTCATAGATTAGTACTAGGCTAACTGTCCTTACAGGCCATTTTAAGCCTAGGTAATTGCCCCCTGTGAGAATCAAACCCTGCATCTTGGGTCTGTAAGGTAAACACCTTAACCATCATGATAACCTCCCACCCCTTGTATTATATTATTGAGCAGAGTAAATGTAGAGAACATAGGTTTGTATACATACAGTACTCTAGTTTCCATTCATATTACAAATACTAGTGTTATGTTTCTAATAACAGATAGCAGAGAGCAAGGAAATAGGTTGTTTATCCAGGGGTGTTGTATGGGCATATATGTGCTTGAGTACCTTTTAAACTGAAGTGGGTTAGTGGTATTATTTGGAAATCATTTGCAATTGGCACCTCTTCATAAGTACTTCCTGAGTTGTCCATGGAAAATGGGGTAGGAGCAGCCATCTTTGAGGCAGTTTGGTAAAGGTTCACAAAGCTGATGGAGCCAGAACTGAAAAGTATACCTCTAAATATCTTATAGCAAGAAATCTACACAAAGCTTTAAATAATGGGGGACAAATGTCAAAAATAGGAACATATTACTCTTATAAACTTAAAATGCTGTTGGCATAATATGATTTGTGTTAGAATGCTTTTTCTGAAGGATATGACATCTGAAACTCAAATATATGTCATTTTTTTAATTACTTCAATCCTCAGGGATTTGGGAGATAACTACAAATTTTATGGGAGGAACACCAAAAATATGAGTCAAAAATCTGGTCAGTTGAGAGGTAAGCTTGTTTTGGGAGGTTTGAAAGGAGGGCCTAGTTAAAAGTTTACTTTTTTGAAAATGAAACCGGTCTGGAGCTTACCTAATGGGAAAGGGAAGGAGCTCAATTTCTCAGCACATATTGATTTTCTTGCTCTGATAAATGACGTTAAGCTGAGGTTGTGATGACTCACTAGCTGACATATAATAATTACTTCTCTGCAAAACCTGAGAGTTTTTCACACTGTAGATGTACCATATTGTCTACACTGAGCTGAAGAAGGCATGCCTGAAAATCATATTAAAACGCTTTCATACTTCTTGAATTATACCTGCCCTTTGCATTAATGTGGACAGTTAACTGATGTAGAGACGAATAACAATAAACTGAAATCACTGAAATTGTTTTCACATGGATAACCTAATGAATTTGTCATTAAATACTGGATGGAGGAAGTAATGATATTTCCAATGACAAATTATATGGATTCATCCAGCATGAAAGGTCCTTGTTTGCTAAGTTTGATACTGGATGTAAGGATTCCAGGGAGTACCCATCTTGATTCTATATGTTCAAGGTTCATAGATGTTTACTAGGCTAATGACCACATTTCCGTTAGAGACATCGGTGCCAAACCATATGTTTCTTAATGTTCAGTGAGGCTTTCTCAGGTGTATATTTACTTGTGAAACCCTCAAAATTCAAGAAAACATATGCAACCTGTCGTTAGGTATTGTTATACTATAGAATACAGTAGTGGAAATGTTTTCTGTATGAGGTATGAGATTTCTATTGCATTGCATTGGACAAGGAAAATATTCATCTATATTAAATCTAGAATTACTCATAGAAATGATATTGCTGGGATTAGGATTAAATCAAATTTCAATTTTTTCTCATTATGTGTAAAGACTGAAAACGTTTCAAGGTCACTGTCAACTGTTTCTGATAGAATGTTTGTGTGTGGGTTATAATGAGAGTAATTCTGATGAAGGAGTAGATTTATGCATTGTCTTCTTTGATGTACAAGCATTACAGCCAACATTTTGAGAATACTCTCACTATTGTAAACAGCACACAAACTGGAGAGTGGCAATGGAAATTAAAGTGGGCCAATGAAATTTCAGACAGTCCCTGCTGGATGGCCACACTGGGATTTACAGCTGTTTATCTTCTGTATCAGTGTTAAATTATTTCTTTATCTGAAGTCCAGTCAGATCTTGAGAATTATAATTCTGAATGTCTTTCTTATAATGAATTTAGAGTGAAAATGTCAAGGGTATCTTTTTATATTATGTCATTTGTGGTAATCCAAAATAGACTGGATAAAAACCTGGTGTCTTACATTGGACTTGAACCAACTGTACTGCTTATTTCTTAAAACACTTTACAATTAAACATATTGCAATCTCTTCCTGGTGAGCTGGTATATGTGAGATTGGTAGTGGAGGAAGGTAGTTTATAAATTGTTTGAATAGTCTTTTGAAACTGCCTGCCAAACACTTTTCTGAAGCAAGTTGTTTATAGATTGTAAAATATAATTGAAAATAGCATTTTAAGGACCTTAGTGGGGCAGGGATTACTGTAAAATGTAAGCCAATGTCACAATGATTTTCTTTGTTGATGTTCCCTTTTTTTAACTCAAGTTTTTTTTTTTATTATTTAAATTCTTGAATGGAATAACAAAGTAACTGCATATCTGAACAAACAAAACAAAAATATTAAACAAGAAACAGTATAACTATATGCAATATATACATAGGTGTCAAATGACTATTAAAATTACCAATCAATAAACAAACAGTTACTAAACATAAATGATTTCAGAAAAAGTTAGAGTTCATTTGGAAAGTCTATTTGAGAGATTAAGCTTTTATCCAAGGATTATTAATAAAGATCTTCAGATGGATTCTGAGTTCTTTCATTCTAGTCCCTTTGGATGTCAATTCTTTTACCAACATTAGGAAGTCTTCAATATTTGGAGGGGTGACAAAGGTCCATTTTCTGGTTATTGCAAGCATTGCCCATAAAATATAAGAATTAGATTTATTCACAGAAAAGCCTTTATTTATAATGAAAAAAATATTGTTTTGGTTAATGAGAATGTGTCAGAGAATAAAGCTTTGAGAAAATCATTATTATCCTAATATAACTTTAAGTTAGGACATTCATAAAAATGTGAAACTAATCTGCATTACAATGCTTTAAGCATCTCCAGCAAATAATATTATCAGTTTTATTGAATTTGGGTATCTTATCAGGAGTGAGAATGGCTTTGTGAAGGAATTTCCAAGTAAAAATGCTCTAATACTGAACCCAGTATATGTATTTAACTGAGGATAAAATGTTTGCCTTTTCTTCATTGATAACCTTGATAATGAGATTCCAGTGTTTAGCAGTTAAAGGGCGTATTATTATTTATTAGTATATTATATAGTTTAGATGTTATGTTATCAGTTTTAAAGTTATTGGATAGTAATTTAGAAAGATAGAATACTAGAGTAGGTTGGGATTGAAATGAGTTTTTAATGATTCGGCAGAGCTCTTTTGAATAAGTCAGAGTACTTTGTAATGGTAACCAATCCTGCATTGACAAATCACATTCTTTAAAGATTTGTTGTGTGTTTAATGTGTCTAGTTCCTTAATATAATGCTGCCAACAGATTAATTTCTTATCTTCCCAGGAGCTGAAAATGTTAAAATGTAGTTTATCTGGGTAATTTTTGAAATTCTAAAAGGTATTAGCAAGTTGAATCATATCTTAAATGTCAATATTAGAAATAGCACATTTTCTGAAATTATTAAAGACATGGTTTAAAGAGTTTAGTTTAGTAGGTTTGGTTATATTATATTGAACAACATAACAAATAAGATGCCAAGTTTTATAAGAAGAGTTACCTAAAGAGAATTTTGATAGTAAAGAAGTTTCTCTTAATAATACAGTAAGATATAAGGATTTCCAATTTGATATGTAGTTTAAATCAATTAGATTCATGGTATCCTTTAGTAGAGATGCTCTAATATAAGTGTCAATGTCTGGAAACTTTATGCCACCTTGGTCCTAAAATCTAATATGATGTTGATGGGTCTATATTATAAGAGTGAAGTGACTTAAGAGCGAATGCTCTTTTGTCGACATGTAAAGCCCAAAGTCTGTAAAAGAGCAAAGTTATTTTCCCAGGGGAAAAAAAATCACTGGGCCATTCTCAGGACTTTGCTGTTTTCTCCACTGTGGTGCAATCTCGGAGTTGGTATATTTAAGTAGGGGGTGTGGGGGGCACAGCCCCCACATCAGGGGGTGTGTGGAGCAAAGTCCCCCCCACTTTATTTTGCCTTTATTTTTTTTTTTAAATCACTGTTCCATAACTTTGCTCTTTTCAGACTTTGGGTTTTATGTGTCAACGACAGAGCATTCGCTCTTCTAATATAGACCTGATGCTGATATGCAATTCTTTTTCTTTTAGGATACCATAAAACGTTTATTAATAATGCATTCATTTTTCTAATATATCGATTTCCAGGAAAGCTGTTAAGAGTTAACACTATGTATAATATTTTTGGCAAAAGAATCATTTTTATTAACTGTAGCCTGTCTTCAAAGGATATGAACAACTTATTCCATCTGTTTATGTGATTATTTATTAAAGATATAATGTTTTATATAAATAAATAATAACATTTAAATTATTTAAAAATAATAATTTTATACAAATAATATGTTTTATTTCTAATTAGTCTGTATAACTGTACCTAAGGTATTAGATAATGTTATACCAAGGTAGTCTAGCTAATAAATTCAATATTTAAAAAAGGTAATCCCAACTGACAGAATCAAAGGCCTTTTCTATATCCAGACATATCAACAAAGCTTCTTCATTGTCTCTGTTATGAATTCAGTAAGGGTGAGCATTCTTTTAATATTGTCATGAGTATGCCTTTTATTAATAAAACCTGTTTGGTCATTATGTATCAATTTCGATAGTAGGAATTTGATTCTGTCAACAAAAATGGACATGAATATCTTATAATCATTATTTAAGAGAGAAACTGATGTATAAGACTTTTAAAATTGAGGATCTTCATTAGTTTTAAGAATGGGGGTGATTGATGACTGTCTCCAGGAAGACAGTATAATATTTTGAGTTTGTATTTCTATTAAGGTTTTGTGAAGTAATGTTGCAATATTTGTAGGAAATTATTTGTAGAGTTCTATAATGATGCCATCAAGTCCAGAAACCTGGAGTTCTTTTAAAGATATTTCTTTTTCTAGACTTGTTTTAAGTTTCTCATGGATTATTTCTACATTAATTGAAGCTAGTTCTGTATTAAGATCACATTTGGTTAAATTAATGAAATTATAGTGTTTGGTATAGTGAAATCCAAATGCTTTGAGTATGTTGGCTACATCAGATACTGTTTTTTTGATACCTTCATGTAACAATTTTGTAATATTGTTGGACTTAGATTGCATCTTAGCTCTCACTGATAAATTATGCATATGTTTTGGAGTTAAAGCGTATGAGTTGATTTTTAGTTTTTCTAATGCCAAGTTCATCTTATGAGTTAGAAAATCTGACTGTTTCTTTTTAAGCTCATCTGTCTCTTTTTTATTGTCTGGTGATAGTGGTGTGGATTTAGATTTTGCAAGTAAAAGCTGAGATTGTATATTTTGAATCTCAGATTCAAATTCTTTGAGTTTGCGTTTATACCAAGTAATTGTTTTATGATAAAGGTGTGCTTTAAAAGCATCCCAGACCATTATTATATTAGTGTCAGTATTAAGATTTATTTCTAAGAAATACTGCATCTCTTTTAGCATCCATGGCTTAAAATCTTTAATTTTTATTATATAAGCTGGTATCCTAGTTACAGAGTTTAACTTGATAAAATCGAGTTGTAAATTTAGTGTGAGGCAGTTATGAACAGAAATAGGACATGGATGAATATTAAAAGATATTATTTTATATCTTAGATCATTGAGAACCAGAATTCTATCTATTCTGGTGTTAGTTTTGAACCTATGCTCAAAACAAGAAAAAGGCATTGAGTTGTTACGCTTATAGTTAAATGCATCATATAAATTAAGAGACTCAATCCATTCTTTTCAAAGCTTAGCTGTGGAAGTAAGTCTAAATGGGTGATTACTTGAGGTATCATTGGCATCTAAAATGTAAAGTCCCCTCCCAATATAAGGTTACCCTTATAAACATTGGTTGTAGTATCCTAAACCTGGAAACTAATGAAAATGTATTATAAAGTCCAGATTCTGTTATTACATTTTATGATAAGAATAGCTAACAATTCCTCTGAATCTTCATATTTGTATATAATTTGTGAGTTTATAACACTTTTTCCATATAGCTGCTTATTACTGTTTTGCTCTGAATTTTGTAAGCATGATTACAACAATTACTTCATATAAGTTTTAGGGTCAGAGAAATTCCTAGGAAGCATACATTCTTTATAATAGAAAATGGTAGTACAACTTTATTCCACAAGATAGCATTGTATTAAAAGTTTTTTTAGAAAAGGTTTTAAAAGGTTTTAGAGATTTTAAAGTTTAAATTAAAGTAATAAAAGTGACTGTATCAAAGAGTTTGCAAACTTTTAGACAACTGGTATGATATTTGATTGTTATCATTAGTACAATTAGGTCAATAGTACTTTTTATACAAGAAATAAGGCATTTAGAATGTGTTTTAAAAGTTTTCATGACATAATTTTCAATTATGCCTCATTTACTATGCAGCATGAGATTGGTGGTTTTAAATGTTAATTGATGTATATATATGCACTGATGTAGTTACCAGCCCACATCTGAGGAAGTTTTTGAAATGAAAACGTACTTGCATATGGAGCGTTAGTGTGATTTCAGTGTTTTTTCCTGTGAAGCGAATGCTTGGATTAAACTATTTTAACTGCTGAAAAGCTTTGTTCCTTGGCATTTTTATCCTGTGAATTTCTGTGGACTACACTGTTAAATCAATGACTACAAGGCTTGACTAAGTCATCCTGTCCGTAAGCTTCATTGTGTTTTCTTCCAGAGTCTTGGCATATGGTTTTTTAGTTACTTCTTTGACCCGTTGGCAGTTTTTGGTGATTTACTAGTTATATAGGTACTTATTAGTATGCTACAATTCTTTAACTTATAACAGCTATTATCATATACACTTTACTCCAGTAAAAAATATATAGAATCTGCCTTTGCAAGGGAAACTTTAAACTGATTAAGCTGTATTAAACACATTTTAACTTATATTAAGTGAAGTTACTTATAAGGTCAAAATGTTATCACATATATATTCATTACTGCTGAGCTGACTTGCTACTAGAATCTTACTAAAATTTCCCACTAAACCATCTTATAATTATAATGCAGTATGAGTATTACAGCATTAAAAACGTTCTTGCTATAACTATTTAAAATGCATGGTAACTTGCTAGTACAATGAAGTAATATGAAGAAGTGAATACATTTAGTACCAGTGCAAAAATATTAGCTTATGTATATTTTTTTTCATTTTTCTTCTTTTTTCTATTCTTTTCTTTCCATTCTTTTTTACCCCTCCCCAGAACTAAATTCATTTTAATTAAGTAGACATAAATTATTAGTAACTGACACTAAAATCAAGTTAAGACATTTCAGTTAGTTAAACTAATCTTAAGTTATTGTTTTCTGCAATCCACAACTAGAAACAGGATATTTTGAGCAAGATTTGCATCTCTAAAGTGGATCTCTTTATTTCCTGTGTCTCTTCTAAAAGACTTGTAAAAAAGGATGAAAAACTGAACCAAAAGCACCAAAAGTAACCCACAAGTTTTCGGTCAACACGCAGCACCCAATAAAGGCAGCCACACCATAAAACTCTTGAAAAATGACAATATTTCACAAGGACAGTCCAATAAATATAACAGAAATGTATTCCAATAGTCAGATTAAGTGCTTTCTTTTCCAAAACAGGAAACTTTATCAGAATCTATTGACATCACATCCCTCTTTGTTTAAATACGTGCATTCCTTATTTGATTGGTTAAAAACTGATTACATAAAAATGTATACATCAATTTAATTACAAACAAATCTAAATATAACAATGGTAACAATATGTATCTATATATATATATATATATATATATATATATATATATACATATATATATATACATATATATATGTGTGTGTGTGTTTATAAATATAAATTGATATCTTTATTACATTACTTTAAAAATATTTGCTTGTTATTATTACTAGTTTTAATAGCAGTTGGCTTTCAGTTTTAATGCAGGTGTCAAAGAAACATGATCATTTAGACCAGGAAATATACAAGCATCAAGCCTCAACTGCCATATTAATTCCCTAAACTCTAGCCTGCTCTGCCAATCACCCCTCTATCTAAAATATGTACCTTTTCTAATACCCATAATTTAAAATCAGCATTTTTACATATCAAAGCATGTCTATATTCTTTCTTTCTACTTATTTTGTATACATGTTCGTATATATATATATATATATATATATATATATATATATATATACGCTGTTTCAAACTGCGTTCCATTTTGCCTATGTAAAATGCCCAACACACTGTACAATAGGCAATATAGACAACCCCTTTTGTCTGACAGTTAAAATATTCATTCACTCGACATCTATATTGGGGGGCAGGTAATACAAGCTCTTCCCTATCTGCTATAAAAATACACTGATTGCATTGGCCACATCTAAAAGTACCTGTCTTATCTATATTCCTATCCTGTGTGTTTTTCTCAAATAATTCCTTTAAATTGTCATTTTTCTTGTAAATAAATTTCAAAGGTTGGTTAAAAACTTCTAATCTATTGGGCATGGTCCTAAAAAAATCCCAATACTTTTTCATTATATAACATATATTTTTTGTGTCTTCGTTGAATGTTATAACCATATATGTTATATTTTCTTCCTTTTTCACCAAGGTGGTATTATTACTATCTTCACCACTATAGAATAGGAGTTTAAATTTAGTCCCCCATCCTAATAACATTTCTTCTTTGGTATTAATAATCATGTCTGTTGGGTAACCTCTATCAAGAAACAACCCACCAATATATTCAAGTTCATTGTCTAACTCATCCCTGTCCGAGGTCATATGGGCTGCCCTAACCATCTGCCCTTTCAGAATATTTTTCTTCTGATTGACAGGGTGATCACTCTCATAATGCAGGTATGTGTTTGAAAAACAGTGTTTCCTATAGATACATGATGTATATCTCTTATTTACCAAATCCTTTTTAATATTAACATCTAAATAATGTACTTCATGATCCCAAATTTCATAAGTAAATGATAAAAATTCAGTGTAAGAGTTGAGATAAATCATAAAATCCATAATAACGTCTAAGGGACCTTGCCACACAACAAAAATATTATCCAGGTATCTATAGTATTCTTTAATGTATGTCATAAAATTACTGTTAAAGACATAATGTCTTTCTCAATACAACATCACAAGGTTGTCAAAAATGGGAGCACAAGCTGCCCCCATTGCCACACCATCAAACTGGTGATAATATTCACCCTGGTGGTATATATAATTGTTACTGAGTACCAATTCCATGTTTTCCAGAAATATATGGAAATCATTTGCATCCAGCATATTGAATTCCACTATCATTTCTTCAAACCAGGATAAACCCAATGCTTGTGGGATGACAGAAAAAAGATCCTTAACATCTATAGTCACAAATTTATACTCAGAATTAAAATCCAACTTACTCATTTTAGTTGAAAAATCCCAGGAATCTATCAAAATGTGTGAATATTTCCCATAAAAAGGCACTTTTAGATGTGGTCAGTGCAATCAGTGTATTTTTATAGCAGATAGGGAAGAGCTTGTATTACCTGCCCACCAATATAGATGTCGAGTGAATGAATATTTTAACTGTAAGACAAAAGGGGTTGTCTATATTGCCTATTGTACAGTGTGTTGGGCATTTTACATAGACAAAATGGAACGCAGTTTGAAACAATGTATATACGAACATGTATACGAAATAAGTAGAAAGAAAGAATGTAATGCATGGTATAGACATGCTTTGATATGTAAAAATGCTGATTTTAAATTCTGGGTATTAGAAAAGGTACATATTTTAGATAGAGGGGGTGATTGGCAGAACAGGCTAGAGGTTAGGGAATTAATATGGCAGTTGAGGCTTGATGCTTGTATATTTCCTGGTCTGAATGACCACGTTTCTTTGACACCTGCATTAAAACAGAAAGCCAACTGCTATTAAAACTAGTGATAATAACAAGCAAAGATTTTTAAAGTAATGTAATAAAGATATCAATGTATATTTATATACACATATATATTTATTGTTACTATTGTTATATTTAGATTTGTATGTAATTAAATTGATGTATACATTTTTATGTAATCAGTTTTTAACCAATCAAATAATTAATGCACTTATTTAAACAAAGAGGGATGTGATGTCAATAGATTCTGATGAAGTTTCCTGTTTTGGAAAAGAAAGCGCTTAATCTGACTATTGGAATAAATTTCTGTTTTATTTATTGGACTATCCTTATGGAATATTGTCTTTTTTCAAGAGTTTTATGGTGTGGCTGCCTTTACTGGGTACTGCGTGTTGACTGGACCTTGTGTGTTACTCACTTCTAAAAGAAACAGTCACTGAGTTTCAAAATCAACATGGCGGGTCCTGTGAGATTAAAAAACATCTCTTGAAGCTTCATGGGGTAAATAAAGCATCTGATGTTGTAAATCTTTGACCATTAATTACTATTTGGTCCTTGGCTCCATCCTCAGAACCAAGATGGCATTTTCCAAGCTCGCGCCAGCCAAAAACTCCCAGTTAAGACATACCCATAATGCCCCTCTTGTAGTTACTCCAGATCTCATTTGCTGCATTGCTAGTCAGATGTGCTAGCCATCTCGCTCAAAGCTAAGTAGAAAATTGTTATTTTTAAGACAGTTTCTCTTCAAAATTGTTTATTTTTTAGTCAATTTAGCCTTTTCTCATTGTCACCTGTAACTTAATTCTATTCCCTACCCATTACCTTGGCAATTTAATTTCTACCATTATTGGTACTGTCCCTGTCTCCTTCCTTTGACAGGCCCTTCCTTACCACTTGTGGTATTTTTTAAATACCATCGTTGGTATTCTCTCACATTTTTTCTCTCCCTTATTTTGTTTTTTCTATAGATAGCCTTGTTGCCTTACTATGTCAGACAAAGCTAAGTTGGGGTTTAAACAGTGTGTCAAGCGTGGGCGGAAGATGCCTAACTCAGATACACATGCTCATTGTGTCTACTGTTTGGGCGTGGATCATATTAAAGCTGACTGTGACATTTGTGCTAGTATTAGTAATCGTACACTAGCATAACGTAAAAATAAACTTATTTTAAAAGGTTTAATCAAGACACCTTTTTCGGAGGCTCTAGCTGGGTCGGAGGTCCCACCCCCTCCAAAGACCAAAAAAACATAAAGAAAAATGGAGTCACTCGGTTCCTGCATCTCCGTCAGTAATGAATGAACAAAGATCTACAACACAGATTGAACGTTATGGTAAGACATAACTTATTTTTCACCCCAAGCTAAAAAATGATTCTAATAATGTTCTATGAGCTATAAAGTCAGAACTAATGAAAAAAGTTAGAACATTGTCGCAAACACTCACGGACGTTTTTTCGTGCATTTGTATATAGTAAAATATATAAGTAGCAAGGATTGATGCTTTACAAGTCATTTTTGCCTGAAAATGCATAAGCAAGCTAAAAATGATTATAATTCAAAAGTATTGATGATGTACTAAATAAATTAATAGTTTATACAACAGTCTGCATTTTGATATGTAAATTA
This sequence comes from Protopterus annectens, assembly GCF_019279795.1. Lineage (NCBI taxonomy): Eukaryota > Metazoa > Chordata > Ceratodontiformes > Protopteridae > Protopterus > Protopterus annectens. The sequence continues at coordinate 1,474,755,600 of NC_056743.1, forward strand.
ATACCAGTTAAACAGATAGAAACCTCAAACTTAATGCAATGATTTCAGGCACTCAGATTTGTGAATTATAAAAGTCATATGAACCAAGGTTACTTATAATGAGCTTACTAATTGTCTTATTCCCTTTAGAACTATTTGTAGCTATGACATTATCATAGACTTATGTTAAACTTTAAAGTATTTAGTGACTTAAATATGAAAGCTCACTGAAAATAAGATGCTTTATAACAACTACAAGAGTCTATTTTAACTATAGAAGGAAATAAAGTTTTACTTATCAGTAGATCCTTTGAGAGATTTGTTGCTTTTTGTAGAAATACTTTCAGTCTTTTGCTTCTTTTTTTTTCTCTGAGGATCTCTTTAAAGAAGTGAAAGAACAGTCCATGTCTTCAGGGATGGAGATTAATTTATTGTTTTTTTATAAAAGTAGAGATTTCATCTAAGGTGTTAAATGTTCTTGTTCCATTAGAAAGATGTATTTTTAATCTAGCTTGGTATAAAGTCTGTGCCTTGATATTGTTTTGTTTTAGAAGTTTAACTAGTAGCTAACATTTTTTTCTCATATCCACTACCTTTGTGGAGTAGTCATTGTCAAATCTGATGTTATTTTGTTTGAATTTTAAAGGGGCTTTCCTCCATGCAGATTTTAAAACAAGATCTTTATCTATGTAGGATACAAATTGCACAACTATTGATCTTGGTGGAGAGGAAGAATAAATTCTTGATGGCATATCAATTGCTCACTGGGGTTTCTCTATTCCAAAAGAGAAGCCGTCCTTTAAATCTCTTTCAGCATTTTCAGGGAGACCAAAAATTCTTACATTACATCTCCTTTCTTGGTTTTCAATGTCATTTAGCTTGTTTAGTAGCCAGGTGTTTTGCTTGAGTAAAAAGTCAGTGTGTTGTTCTTCTTTCTTAATTCTCCCATCAATGTCTGTTAAAGCTGTTTCTATGTCAGATTTTTTTTATGCTGTTGTACTAGTTCTTTGAAGACTTCAATCTGTTTCTGACTATTTTCTCAAGGATTTTCTAGATTTAGTTGGAAGTCATCTATTTTTAACGACAGAGTCTGTAATGTTGAAGTAACCAGCTGCATCTCCTTTTACAGAGCTGAATCTGTTAGAGCATGTTTAGAGCTGTTCAGTTTGTGAAGAAAAAGTCTCAAACATTTTGACAGAAATTTCTTTATAAATGAACACCAACATTTGTATTCTTGAAATTTAAGGTTTTATACATAAGATTTTATAGATCTTGATTGTAGGTTTTGGCTGAATTCCTATCTAAATGAATGCTTTTACAGAACTTTAAAATTGTGCTCTATCTAGATGGCCATCATGGCTCCATCCCTTTGTTGGCACACGTGATAAAATCTGAAACTTGTTTCTGAATACAAAGTGTTTACCTAATGAACTACAGCTTTCAGAACAGTGTTCTACTTACAAAAAAGTGTCTCAAATACTGAGGAATAGATCTGTGCAATAGCTATTTAGCAGTTATTATAACTTTGGATATTTCCTCTTTTAGGTCAGTTGAATATTTTATCAGCATGTTTGACTCTGATAAGCATCAGTCATAAGGCAGACATATCCTCTTAAGGCTACTTGAATTATTGAAATACTGAAAGCTGCATGTATTGCATGATATCTACTATCCAGTGAAAGTCCACCTATTTTATCACTTGCAGTAGAAAACTACTTTAAAATTGAGAGATTAGAGAAAATGACTATCCATTTTCCTTCCTCCACTGACCCCCTTCTTACAGCATACAACCTTGGGTTGTATACTTCAGCTTCCATGTTTGCCCATCCTAAATCCTCCAATAGCTCTTTTTTGGGTACTCCGAATGCAAGTATTTGCCAGATGGACTTCCGGATTACAAGAGAAATTAACCTTAATGTTGCTGGTTATTAACCCTGTGCAATGAGGGATCCAAAGGACAGCAACGAGTATGGAGTTTGGGAGCAATTGTACTTGTGGAAGTCAGACAGTTACTCTGCCTGTGGGGGTTCTAGTGCAGTGATGTTTAGACACTGCTGCTGTCCCCTGTATTAAACCTGTGATGTTCTATGAGGCTATTGGTCTCTACCACAAGTCACTGAAGCAATGTGTTTCTTCCTAACCCTACTCCCTTATGATAGGATGGTTGAGCTGGCTGTTGGCTACTTCATCCTAGTCATAAACTCCTCCAGCCAGACCTACTAGCAGTTCTATTCCATTTTAGGTCCCAAACTGATAATAATAGAGATTGATGTCCTGACTCTGTACTATTGGGCTGGATAACTGAACACCCTTTTTCTGTCAAAGAAAGGAGTTTATTTTGGCAATGGCTAGAACTCAGCATCCCACAAATAAAGTGAAATGAATTTTCACAATTTAAACATATAAAACAATATGCATTAGTCCCTTTCTGTATGCAACAGAGATACAAGTTTAACAGATTTTACTACAGTACTTTCTTTGTAGAAATTAAAAAGCAAATCTGTACTTAACATTAGCTTTATCCTAACTTACCTGCAATAGTGGCATAGCTCTCAGAAGGTGACTAGCATTCCTATTCTAGCAAGTCTGCATTGTAACATTTTTCTTAGATTATTTTTAAATAATCCATCTCCCTTCTTAACAGATGTTCCCTGTATGCTTTACTCAGTGGTATAATATGCTGTACTACCTCACCTTCTATCTTACACCAAAAGCAACCCTGTTATGAGCATTGGCTGGGTTTCAAAAATCAGGGATGGAATAGTCACTTATGTTATGCCTGTCATATTCCATGATTTTGCAGAATGTTCCTGATTTTGCCTCATGGCAACTTGAGTGTAGGACTGCTTGGAGAGGGGAAGAGAACAGCCTAAAGTTGGCGGTGACAACAGCAGAGAAAGTATAATCATCAGAGAGAGAGAGAGAAAATCAGAGACAGAGAGAAAGAAAATGATTATTTAATCATGTAATTACTACTGTTCTAGGGTGTGAGCCTGGGTTCAGTAGTAGGACAATGCACACTCAGCAATAAAATATAAAAAAACTGGCAATAGCATCAATAAAAACAATCCACTAATATTCTTATGTAAATAATACACTGGTGCTTAATAATATCACAGTGGTACAGTCCAAAGTCTATGCTGTAAATGTACTCATGTGGCTGAGGATATGAGAGCAGTATTCAGGCTTCTTTGTAACAGGAAAGGATTGTGTTAGAAAACACTGAACTTAGCTTAGCTATGGAGGTGCGTATGCAGTGTCCTGTATCAGTGTGACAGGAGCAAAGGGAAGAAGGAAGAGTAGGGTCTGACCAATTATTTATCACAGAAGCATGGTCTTATTATTTATCATGGAAGCACAAGCTTATTATTTATTATGGAATCACATACTTATTATTTATTATGGAAGCACATGCTTATTATTTATCATGGAAGCACAAGCTTATTATTTATTATGGAATCACATACTTATTATTTATTATGGAATCACATACTTATTATTTATTATGGAATCACATACTTATTATTTATTATGGAAGCACAAGCTTATTATTTATTATGGAATAACATACTTATTATTTATCATGGAAGCACAAGCTTATTATTTATTATGGAAGCACATGCTTATTATTTATCATGGAAGCACAAGCTTATTATTTATTATGGAATCACATACTTATTATTTATTATGGAATCACATACTTATTATTTATTATGGAATCACATACTTATTATTTATTATGGAATCACATACTTGTTATTTATTATGGAAGCACAAGCTTATTATTTATTATGGAATCACATACTTATTATTTATTATGGAAGCACAAGCTTATTATTTATTATGGAATCACATACTTATTATTTATCATTAAAGCACATGCTTATTATTTATCATGGAAGCACAAGCTTATTATTTATTATGGAATCACATACTTATTATTTATCATTAAAGCACAAGCTTATTATTTATTATGGAATAACATACTTATTATTTATTATGGAAGCACATGCTTATTATTTATCATGGAAGAGAAGGGTTTGAGCAATTATTATTCATGTATCTTATGTCACATCTATGCATTGTTATAGGTTCACATTTTATTATATTATACTATTGTAAGAGATACTGTGCCAAAATCTCTAAAACAGGTACATTTGCTCTCCCTAAGTAAATGTTTTTTGTTTCTGTTTGAACTAAACTACACAGTTAAGTTGCCTGATATTGTCTGGAATATAATTCCAGAAAAAAGATAACATTTTAATAAATGCTCTTTTTGTAGGGGAAAGCCTGTAAAGGGGGGGGTGGCTAGTCAGTCATAACCCTAAGTGTATAAAATGATTTCCTTAAAGCCATATTATACTGTATAGTTAGGCAATATCTGTCATGCATTAATTTAAATGTAAGCGTGCTTAAGAGTAGTGACTCCCTTGCTGTGATGGGAAGTCACTTTGCTTAGTCTGTTACAGTGATGCTCAGTTCTACTGACCAGATGAATTAATCTAAGCACTTCATGTGCTGTCATCTGCAGTAGGACAATATTATAAGGAGAGAGCAGTGAAATGATGGAGAGGCTATACTGAAGTCGAGGAATAAATATATTAAACCAATTGCTTGTCTGGCATCTGGCATGAGTAGATTAGAAATTCTGTGGGAAATTTCAAGATGAGCTAGTAGTTTGCATATAATTCTGCATGCAAGTTAAATGACAAAGACTGATTTAAAAAACTCCTTAGATATTTTGGGAGGTAGTAAATGACAGTGACATATATGTGGGATCAGTTATAAAAATACCAGAAGTAGTTTTAAGGCATTTGAAGGTTCCAAATAATATTACCTCTGTTTTTGAGGATTTTATAGATAGTTAAGAAGCTCCAAAGGTATCCAAAGTCTTGTTGCAATCTATGTGTAATGGTACTTGTATGCAGGCCTGCACTGGTAATAACTGGATCATCTGCATAAAAGATGCATTTGAGTTGTGGGATGTCCTACAATAGAGCATTAAAAAATGAAGAAAACAAAGAATGAAAAGTATGGAGCTCAAGGGGGCACCTAGAATCTGTATGCTGGTTTCTGGAAAATCTGTAAGCTGCTAGCATCTGCAGAAGATTAGTGTGATCCACCATCTATAAAGTATGTGTTTTCTTTCTCTTGCCATTTCCAAAAGCTAATCTTTTTCAGTTATGGCTGCTATCAAATCAAAAATATGAAAGGTTGTGAAGTCTGTTAAAAAAGAAAAATGTTCTTCTAAGAAAATTGTTATAACACTTCAGCAAAACTAATACAAAAAAGGACTCACCGCAATGACAAAACATACTGGCCCTATGAAACTCCATCGAAATTCCTTTTTCAGACTCAGCCAGCATCTGAAAAGATAAGAAGGATTAAAAGGGCAGCTACAAAAATAGTCTTCTTTTCACAAAAAAAAAAAAAAATCAAGCAGGTGAATCTAAAATTATGATTTACTTGAAACTTCTACAGTGACAAGATACCTGGTTATTTTTTACTATGGTATTCTCAGGCTATGAATGCAATCTACTTTTAATATTACAACAAATAGAATGTAAACCATAATGAGTTTAAAACTTATATCTATCTCATCTTACTAATATACATGTCAGTGTCAAGTATAGTTGATTTGCCAAGATATTTCGAGCTTCATCTGTTTACATGTTCATAGGTTTAGTGAAAAAGCACAAGGCCTATTGGCTGTTGAGGAGCTTGACCCCTTGGATCCCATGCTGGAACTTACATTTCTGGTGTAGTCACCCAGTTTCTTATTCAATGTGCATTTTGACAAGTAAAGCTTACTTGAGAGGGGCAGTTCATTCTATAGGTGCTAAAGCCTTGAGAGATGAAGTTTTCACTTTCACAGTCTATTTAAAATTATTTTTTCTAGAGGATAAGTGTCCCCTTAAGTTCAAGCAACCATGGTAGGGGATTTATTCAAATCAAAGGGCTTCAAACACTATGGGACCACTTAATACTCTATATGTCAGGTATATGTCTCCTCTAAAAAAATGATAAGATACAGAAAGAGAGAGACTGTTGCTGTAGTTTTGGCTACAAGACAAAACTTGAAGACCTTTGGATTTGTTTGTGAAGAACCTTTGTACCTTTTCCAGTTGTATCACATGGCATGGCAAGAAATTAGCTTACAAAGTGGGAGCACAGTATTCAACTGGTCTGATAAGGGCTATGCGCAATGGGACATTTACCTTTCTAACATGTCTCTTGACCCCAAAGAAGTAAATGTTTTGTAAGTCCATATATTTTGCAGATGGTAATAGCTATAATTTTTTTTTGAATGAAAAGCTAATGTTTACAAGTACTCTGAGTACTTGTTGTATTTTATAAGATCTGCTGTTGTGTTCCGAACTAAAAACACATTCAAAATAGAACACATTAAGGGAGACCATAACAGTGCTATGTCCAATTTCAAAATTATGTGAAATTTTCTTTTTTTTCTTTTAAGACTATCTTTTTTTCAAACTATATGTTGACTTTATGTAAAGAAATTCTTACTAACATATGCATATTGTCAGATAATTCACCAATAATTTTGCACAGGGCTGATTCACAAGAACATTTATATAATCAAATTTCTTCTCTGGCACAATTCTGGATTAACATGTATAATTGCCAAGACAATAAAATGTGATTATTTATGCAAAGTTTTTGATAACATACAGTAGGTGAAATCATGCTTTTAATCATGAGGTTTTGATAATATTTAAAGATAAAATACCTGAGAATATTCAAGACTTCAAAATGAGCTATATTCTATATCTGCTCCAATAAAATGAGCAATATTTAAAGCAAGTATGTTTGGTGTACTGATAGAATTGTCTAAAAGTTTAAGACAGCAGCAGAAAAAATAATAGCAACATTTAATTTCACAGTTACAACTGACTGAGGCACTAATGACTGTTAATTATAATAAACATATTAGCCAGAAAGCAGATTTGTTTATCAAAGTTTCAAAGACTGTCACTCAAACATACTAGAAAAATATATACATAAAAATATATATATTTTGAGGAGTAAGTGGCAGGGGCATATCTGCATAAATTAATGAATCAAGATTAACACTCATTATATATACATAATATAAAATCACCAAAAGATATTACATCAGGCATGACAAATTTGAAGTATTTATAACTTTCAGGTCATATATTTTTGGAAATAATGGGGATGAATTATCAAAAGAACTGAATCAAAATTTACATTAACTTAATCAAATAAATATACAGTTTTCTACCTCTGAAATATTCAGTAACCTAATCTTAGAGACAATCAAAAATCACTCCATCAAGTCATCAGGTCCAGATCATCTTTCTGTGGAATATTATAACAAATTCTGTACAGAATTACTTCTCTGTTTGTTACATTTATATGATTTTCTTTTAACTTCAAAATATGCTTCTTTTCACTAGTTATGCTAATCATGTTAATAAAAAAAAGAAGATAAAGCTCCAAGTTTAGTTGAAAGCTATAGGCCTATACCCTTACTGAACTCAGATTTTAAAATTTTAGCAAACATAATTAATAATTATTTAATATGATTTTTACCACAAAATAATTCATCCTTTACAGTTTGTTTGTTTTTTCAGGAAGATCAATAGCCATGACCAATCAAATTATACAAACTATTGACATAAAATGTAATCAGGTAAAAGCTAAAAAGAAAAATTTAGACCAAGCAGTCTGTGCAGTGGGTGTTACAAAGCTTTTGTCATAATAAATAGAAAGTACATTTATAAATTAGTTGAATTTATATAATGCCAATGACAATAATAAATTAAATTAGATATTATTTAATAGAATATATTTTCAAATTAGGATTAATAATTTTGTTTCCTCATATTTTGAAAAATGTAAGGGGTTAAGACAAGGAATCTCCCTGTCCACAACATTATTTCTACTGGCAATAGATCTAATGCTAAGATTCATTGAATAATATACTGAAATAAAGCATTTAGAAATGTATAGTATATGCAGATCATATTGTTTTGACTATGTCATAAGTTAACCCTTCATTAGATTTTTTTAAGATTGCTAAAATTATTAAGGAAGCTTCTGGTTGCATAATAAAGCCATCTAAGACAAAGGTTTTTCCCACTAAATTCATACAGTGTAATAAAATCTGACTTCACAACAGTAAATAAGTTAAAGATTCTATGCTTACACAATTCTGGATTAACATGTATAATTGGCAGACAATAACATTTGATTGTGCAAAGTTTTTGATGGTATACAGTATTTGAAATAATTGACACTTTTGGAAGAGGCAGACTTCAAATATTCTAAAGAATTTAATTTTTTCAATACAAAAAAGATTAGTTATCACCAATACTTACCACAAATTATATGTTTTCCATGGAAGAGCATCCCACTACAAGCATGGGTACCAGCACATAACAGAAATATAGTTAAGAATAATAGAATCCCCTTTCAGATCAAAATAATAAAATTAAACCAATTCAACATAAGGAATATTACACAAAACCAAATGTAATATTTGTTTCAGCTACAGAAAAAAGGGGAAATTATTTAGAGCTAAGGCTCTAGATTTTCTGTATTCAACAAAGTAAAAATATGGCACAAAAATAAAATTTACAACAGCTGCAAACTATGACTACAATGTGAACATTTTAAGTAAATGGAATATTAAAACATTACAGGTTATCTGACTTCAAGAATTTCAGACATTATCAAAAAATATAATTTTTTTTAATCCTTCTGGTACAGGACTCCAGAAAAAATGAAATGGTTACCTTTTAAATGTTGTTTGCATGGTTGTGGGGAAGTGGGAAAATAGGATTCACATGTGGTGGTCCTGTTCAAAAATTGTGCCATAGTGGCGAAAATATATTTATATAATTTTGATATGAGAACAAGATGATTAATGCACTGAATTTGCATGCAACAAGTTGATATGCCATTCCAGTGACAAAATTATTTGGGACTCAGGCACATGCTTTCTATATCAACATTGGGTAAAAAATCTGGATTAAATAATGACATTTACAACAGCTAAAAATTATGACTATACTATGAAGATTTTAATTAAATGGAATATTGAATCTTCACAGGATATCAGACTTCAGGAATTTCAGACATTATGGAAAAATATAGATTTTTTTTAATCCTTCTGGAAGAGGACCATTCAACATAAAAAATTACTAAATTTATTGAACTCTAGGGAAAAAATGAAATAGTCATCTATTAAATGTTGACATGGTTGTGATGAAATGGGAAAACTGAATTTACATGTTGCGGTCCTGCTCAAAAATGTGCCATGGTATCAAAAATATCAGTTTGATTTAGTAATGGAGCCTTGGGCTAATTTGATCAGAAACAGTACTGACATAGAGGGTTTTGAAATAGATAAGAATACAACATCCAAAATTCAACTTTTTGCAGATGATGTTCTAATTACATCAGCAGGATCTAATTCTTCTATGCAGTCTCTATTTGATAACATGATGAATTTTAAAAGTATTTCTGGTTTAATATTCAATGAAGAAAAAACTAAAATACTACCTATATATACACGAAAAAATATTCTCATTAGTGATTTTATTAAATATGTACCCAATTCAGGTCAGATAACTTATTTAGGTATAATACTATCTAAAGATATTAAATCTATTATATATAATAATTATAATACCTGTTTTCTTAATATACAAAATCTTTTTAATACCTGGAATAATATGTTTTTTTACTATGGAGGAAAGACTTACAATTATTAAAATGATAATATTCCCCAAGATTTTATACTTAATACAATCAATAATACTTCCACCTACAAAAATAATTATCAAGAAACTGAATACACTAATGTTAAATTTCCTATGGGCACCTAATAGACCTAGGATTGCATTAAAGAAACATACTAATAGCTGGTCTCAAGGGGGTATTTCTTTTCCAGACTTTAATTGATATACTATCTCTTCTATTGTAAAAGTTATTACTTTATTAATAGATCAGTCATATGTCGCAAAATGGAAAGATTATTGGGAGCTAATTAGTATGCACTTCATGAAAATCTCCTTAACACATAAAATATGATTGTAAATAACTCCATGTTATGGTTACTAAAAGAATTTTGTACTTCACCTATTACACCTAAACATATGGTTTGTTACCCATTAAATATTATTATTAGTTATCATAACTTTATATTCATGCACCCTAAGTATAGGGAATGGAATTTTATTGTATTCCCTATAATGTATACTCAGGGTATGCTTTTGTCATCTACTTCTGAAGGAACTCATTTAGCTATAGATAATGATCTAAAGTACTGGTATCAGTTGATATCTGATAAAAAAGTTAAAAATCTAGATTTCTTAAAACAAGAATTTGATCTAAGAGAAACTTGCTGGTTAGAGGTTCAGACCTTTAGACAACATCTCATTAATAAAATAGATCTAATGTCTATAACAGTTAAAGAATCTATTCCAACACTGATTGATTACTTGATATTAAATTTACAACATAAAGTTTCTGATAAAGGTAAACTTTCATACATACATAAAATTATCAGACAAGAAACTTTTTATAGTGTAGATTCATACTGGAATTATTTCACTTCTATTAATGGGGACCCACCAAATCAACAAGATAAACAATATATATTGGAATCTGCTTATAGAACTATGTCTTCCATTGTCTGGAGACTTTATACATGGAAATTTTACATAGATCTTTTTATACACCTTTGATGATGAATAAAATAAATAATAAAGATAATTTATGTAAGAGATGTAATGTAGAAAGTAATGCTGACTGGGCTCATATGTTTTATGACTGTATAAAATTGAAAGAATACTGGAAGTCAATTAATGAATTTTTGCAGGCTCTTTTTACAGATAATTTCATTATTTCTAAATCTCTTATATTATTCAACACACCTGTACCTCAAAGTGTTAAAAAGGTTAAGCTTCCCTTGTTATGGTCTATTCTAGCAGTGGCTAGGAAAATAATAACTAGAAATTGGATTTCAGATACACCTCCTTCGTTCAATGAATTTAAAAATGTTATGAATATAGTGTGCCATATGGAAATAAACACAATTAGGACAAGAACAAATAGAAAAACATCTTATTATATTGTATGGGATAATTTACAAAATTTGTTAAAAAAATTTTAATTTCAATAACATGGTATTTTAGTTTAATTAATTGATCTGATTGTAGTGGATGTCTTTGTAAATACTTTAGTTGTTTTGTTGAATATTATAATAATACCTATTTTTAATTACTTGTATAAAATTGTTATGATATTTCTCTTATATGTTAAAACAATAAACCTGTTTTGAAAAAAAAATAGTTTGATATAGGAAAGTGATGATTCAACTAAAAAAGTTGATATTATGCCACTCCAGAGTTATCAGCAAAGAAAGCCACCTCAGTAGCCCTGGCAAGCATGGTTACTAACTAAATGTATTATTTTGGACTACTTGAACCAGAAGGCACCTACCAATTTTCCATCTGAAAATGGTGGATAATTTTTATACAATTTACTTCACTAGAAAATAATTATTTTTTGTTAACTTTCTTAATTCTTTTTATTTTTTATTACCCTTCCTTCATGTGGTACAAAGGGTGTGAGACACATTTGGGTGTGTTATTAACGTGTATCATTTATTAAGTTTACGGATTCAAATTTAATATAACAAATAAATAGAAATAAAAAAGAAATTAAAAAAAATAGAGAGACACAACTGATAGATAAATAAAAAGATACACTCAAAAATTTAAACAAGTGGTCTGCTTTGCACGATGTGCCTCTTGTGATGCATTTTATATAGATAAAACAGTCTGTGTATTATAACAGAGGGTGGAAGAGTACCTAAAAAATGTTAAAAAAAGAAAGTAGTACACTGTTTAAGCATACAGATTCTTCTGTTAATTTAAGAAGTTTTTATTTTATGTAAATAACAGATTAAACATGATTTTAGAGGCTAGGAGATTAATAGTGTGTTATAAAAAAATAGAATAATTTTGGCAGATTTCACTGTATGCTTTCAAAGAACCAAGACTTAATGATTCATATCATATTGTGTGCATGTTAAAGGATAGACCACTAATGTATAGTTTAATTTTTAAAAAATATTTTAAATCTATTTATCTAATGAGATTTTAGTTAAGGCAATTATGTCAGAGGAGTTTTTAGTATATAGGGAGTTTTAGCATTTGATGAAGTTCCTAATTACAAGAATGAAAGCTCTCGCATTTTGGATGTTGAAGTTGGAAAAAATAGTGGTGTGGTTTCCATCTGGGTGTTCAATTTTTTAACATACTTTAAGTTTTTTTATTAGCTTTCAGTTATTTCTCATAAATAGTATTTACAGCTAATAGTTTCTTTGATGGCATAAAGGAATAAAGTCTTAACTGTGGCCTGGGTGACCTAAATTTGATGATAGTTTTGGGAGTTTGCTGGAGATTATGTGGTGGAGGAGAGGAGTAAAAATGCATGGCTTACATTACCTTCCTTGGGGAAATAGGAGGAGGAGGCATGGTTGAGGTATCCCAAGTGTTCATTTCATTGATGGACTCTTAGAAAGCATCAGGGTGATTGTTTAGGAATAGGCAGAGATCAAGAGGATGTCACTCATGGAGGTGAGGGTATCTGATTTTAGATTCAATTGGAAATTCCAACCTTTAAATAAAATATATTTTTGTATTTTGTTAGGGATAGCATACTTATGTCCATCAGTTAGTGTACACCAAATGGACAACTGGTTTAGCCACTCCACTCCTATGATATCAGGCCACTAAGTCACCCAACCATTATTCTGCTTAGCAAGGGACTGTCACTTAAACCTGATGAAATATTATTGTGAAAGCTTGTCTTTTTTGAAGTAGAATATTATACATTTTCTCTGTGGTTATGAACCAATTTATTTTCTATTGTTTGCTTAAGTTACTGTTGGTTGGCTTGGTTTAGCCTGCTTGAGCTTTCTTATTTTGTTTTATGGTTCAGCAAAGGATAGTGCTGATACCTATGTTTCATTATGATGTTGTAGATCCTCTGCTGCATGCCTGGGTATGGGTACCTACTCAGCAAAGGAAAGATCTGTGACCAGTCATATTTGTTGATGAGCACTGAGGGTACAGAGCTAAGGGTTAAAGAGAAGTTGAAGTCAGCAATGGTTCTACTTTTCCCCCCAACATGACCATAATAATGATATTAAGAAAGGTAGATCCACTGTGAAAAAATGTATATATATATATATATATATATATATATATATATATATATATATATATATATATATATATATATATATAAAACACTGGTGGGTTGTGCTAGGAAGAAAGCTGCATTTTGTTTGACACACTGAATGTGTGGTCATTATTACTGCATAATTTCTGTGTGATGTTAGGTGTCATTTGAAGGGAGGTGGTATCAGTTAAGGGCAACACTCCCAATGTTGCAGTCATCTGCGTATTTAATGAGCCAGATTATAAAGTTGGTTTTGATATCTTGGGCAATCAATGTTAAAATGGAAATGTCCCAGAACAGACTTGATCAACTCCAATTGTGGCAGAGGATGGTGAGAATAGGACTCATCTTTGTTCTTACCTGTTGTGATGACTATATAGTTGGCTGTGTGCCCAAGTTATTATGGCTTTATTAATCTTTAAGATCCTTGAGTTTATATGAAAGTTATGTACTTAGCATAACAATAGATCTAAATTATCTGTGACCATTCTTCCAACCTCTATGACTTTGCTGCAGGCTCAAGTTATTGTGGCCCCAAAAACTTTCCCATGGTCTAGTTTCTGCTATACACCCATAATGCTTTATGTTAGTTATACTCTCCAGATTTCTTTGTAAATATTTCCAGAGCTCAGAAATTGGTCAATGTAGCTTGCATACCTACAAAACCTTTGACAAGGCCTCACCTAAACTGGGAAATAGTGAAGGTCAGTGAGTTTGTTGAAGTGCAGTAAAGAAACTGACTGCAAAAGATTGAGCAAAAAAAGAAAACTTGGTAGGAAAAACCATTTTAATACAGAGCAAAGCTTTCGGGCAGAACCCAATATTAGTAGTGAAGAAGGGTTCTGCCCAAAAGCTTTGCTCTGTATTAAACTGTTTTTTCCTACCAAGTTTGTTGAAGTGGATGTACTCAGATCACCTAGATCTACTATTATGGTAAGCATGTCATTTTCATATCTATGATGAACTGGTTATTTTTCTTCAACCTCTAGAACTGAGTCCCAAGCATAACTTCTTTGGAATCCAATACAAGATGGTGTTTCTGAAAGAAGACCATTCCCTGGACACCTCATCCATCTTATAGTGTCTTAGGAAAGTATGCAAGGAAGCCCAGATTGCAGCTGTGCATATATCATCAGTAGAAGTACTAGCAAGATGTCCATTGCAGAATGTCAGAAACCAGGAATGGACTTTTGATTGTAATGGCAGATGTTTTGCATACTTAATTTTACCAAATGTGATACAATTTGTAAGCCACCTTGCAGAGTGAATATTTCTTTTTAACTGCTTGATAGCATGCGGGTAGAATTTCAGTTGCATGTATACATCTAGAATCAGTAAAATATATTTTCTTCTTTACTGGAGTAGTTTGGAAAACAAAGAGGATAGCTGACAGACTAAAAGCTGAGTGGCTTAGTGGACTAATGCACTATGCTGTAATTGATAGGGTCCTGGGTTTGAAACTTGAGAGAGGTGAATATTTTAGAGCTGAGTTGGCCTAGTAGGCTAATGCACTATGCTGTAGTTGACATGATTTAAATTAGCTTCTGTACTTTGGAGTAAATGCCGCGGTTGTGCAACGGTAGCATTGTTGCCTCACAGCAAGAGGTTCTCCCATTCGATTCTTGGCTTGGGTTGGGAGTGCCTTCTGTGTGGAGTCTGCATGTCCTCCCTGTGGTCGAGTAGGTGTTTGAAAGACATGTGTTGAATGGGTGTGCCTTCGTTGAAGGTTGGGCATTGGGCTGGCAACTCAACACCATAAAAACCAACTGCCAATGATTAGCAGACCGGAGTTCTGCTGTGGCGACCCCTAACTGGGAAAAGCCAAAAGAACAACAACATATACCTTTGGAATAAAGGACTAGTTAGTATGATATGTTGCCCTTACTCTATGCAAGATCAAGTAGGAAAGGTCAGCACATAAAGCTTGAAGCTTAGATATTTGTCCAGCTTAAGTAACTGCCACAAACAACAGGATCTGATGAAACCATTAGTTTGAAAGGGGAAAGGATTAACTTCAGCAACACAAAATTCAGACTGCATTGAGGTAGTGTACTCGTTAATGGTGGTGCAGCAAGGAAATGTCTCTAAGTGAAACTTTGCATGCTTTAAGAGAAGCATAAGAGTTTTAGTGGAAGCTCTGGTATTAATGTGATATAGCCAAAAGATCCACTTTGAAGATAATCTGACCTTTAACCAAATAAATTGAAGCAACTAAT
Source organism: Protopterus annectens (assembly GCF_019279795.1). Lineage (NCBI taxonomy): Eukaryota > Metazoa > Chordata > Ceratodontiformes > Protopteridae > Protopterus > Protopterus annectens. The sequence goes on from NC_056743.1 coordinate 1,474,771,037, forward strand.
CTAGAACAGGTCTGTGATGGACCTCATATGAACAGACTTCTACAAAAGATGTAGCCACAGGAGTGGGAATCAAACCTATTGAGGCCAAAATGGAGGCATGTAAATGACCTAGCCTTACTTGCTCCAGCCTTCTGTATGATCCTGAGGATCCGTGGAAAAGGACGAAGAGGATGCAATGGCCTCAAGGGTCATTTCTACATGACAAAATCCCTGGACCACTGCTCCCAGAAGGGGAATGAGGAAAAGGAAGCTGTTGGACTTGGAACTGCATTGTGCTCAAAAGTCAAAGCATGGCTTCTGCCAGCGTCAGACAATTCTCTCAGCCACTGACAAACATATGGCCCACCCATATGGCACCGGAACTCAATGTCTGAGCCTGTCTGCCAAACAGCTGGCTAGACCCAGTATTTCAGCTAGTATCAGAATGTCATCAACAGAACGAAAATATCACAGCAGCCACGGCTTAAAAACCCACTATTTATTTCCAGAAAACAGATGGTAAGTGCTTTCAAACTCAGTTCTTCTTCAGACTAATTTACACATCACAACTGCTCATTATTTAAAGTACAAACAAACCAATCAGCAGACTTCAGGAATCATCTATGCAAATCCCTGGATCTAAAAGCAGGTTTTAAAGAAACTTTGTTATTTAAACCTGGTTCCTATCAGCAAAAAATTTAAATATCCAGTGCAGTTCCCTTTCTTCAATGAAATTCACAAGGTCACCAACTCTAGGACCCATTTTAACTGTCTCAATTACTTTAAACTTAAAGTAATGTGATGAGCCTAGCTCATAAACATGTTTAGCAAGTGCATTTGTTAGATCAGCCTTCCTCAAAGCATATTTATACTCACGAATACATTCATATAGCATCCTATTAGACTTGCCAACATAAAAACTTTCACATGCCACACACGTAGCTAATCGTGCCCCTTTATTCATCCCTCATCAGGCCCATCATGGAATACAATGCCCCCATTTGGGATGTATCTTACCCGACACCTGCAGCAATTAGAAAGACCCCAAAAGTACCTCACCAGGAGGATCAAGGGACTCAGACAGATGCCATATGCTGCTCGGTTAAAAAAACTCCAGCTCTACTCAGTTGCATATCGCCTACTTCAAGGCAATCTATGCCTGACATATAAAGCTATGTCCAACCCAGAATTAATGGACATGCTCCACCTCAGTAAATCTAAATCCCTTAGAGCCACGCGCTCGAGGGACCTGAACCTCAGCACAGAAATAAATAGAACATGCTGGAGGGACAGATTCATAACCCAGAGGCTCCCTTTGCTCTGGAATAGAATTCCAATTCATGTTAGGCAGAGCACCTCACTGACTCTCTTCAAGAAGAATCTTGATGAGTGGATGGGGGATCGTAGGTTTGTCCCGGGGATTACTTCCGTGTCACTATTAGACAGAGGCACAGTAAACTAAACTTTAAAAAGGGCACAGTATACTCAAATCAAGGGGTGGTGTAACTAAACACAATCGGACTAGGCTTATAAATGCTCCAGGGCAGAAAGCCTAGTAGGAACCTATGAACCTATGAACCTATAAATAGATACTATTCATAGCTTTGCAGTTGGCTGACACTTTAAAAACATATTTTTTCTTAGAAACTGGATGTATGAATTCATTCAGTCTATCTATGGAAGAGCAATGTCTACAGGAACCACAGGGATGTGTGCCTTCTAGCCTAGAATACACTTCCATATTGTGCTCTGTATATTTATGATCTCTATAGCAGAGACATCGATTAAGAGATTTCTTGTTTTGTAGGTGTAATTAGGTCTAACACCCACAATATCATGGATTCTATCATCCATTGTCAAGATATTCCAGTTCGCATCAATCGTCTGTCTAAACCTTCTAAAGTCACTAGCATAAGGTAGTACTAATGGAAGACTCTGTAGCTTCACATTCTCAACCTGCTGTTCAACAGGAGATTCAGCTGAAAAATAAGGACATGGTATAGTCAACCTCTTAGACCTGATGTCTCCTTTCATCTCACTTATTTCTTTTTTATTATAGCCTCTAGTCAGAAATTCATGTGCTATCATATCTAAATCTGTGGAAAATTCATCAGCAGTACTATTCAGCTGAGATACCCTCATTCCTTGTGTTTTCATAATGCTTTTAAACATATGAGAGCGATGCATACTATCATGTCTCAATATGTTATTTCTCCTGGAGAGCTTTCTATACAAAGTAGTTGATAAACACACCATTTCATCCTTAGTTAAACATACATCTAAAAAAAACATCTCTGAATATGAGACAGTGCTAGTGAACTTTAGAAACTCAGTGGTTCTATTCAAATACTCTATGAAATCATTCAGTTTATTTTCAGTCCCTCCCCATAGTAGAGCCACATTGTCAACAAATCTCCTATAAAAAAGGACCTTTGATGTAAACATACAATCAAAAACAAATTGCTCTTCCCCTTTTGCTAAAACCATGTTGGCGTAATAATAATCCTGCTGAAAAAGAAACACGTTATTAGTCAGTACTAATTCCAGAAACAGACAGATAAGATCTATCTGTTTCACATCATAATCATTATGCAAAGTCAAAAATGAGTTAATCATGTTCAGGCCTTCATGATTCGGAATACAGGTGAACAGTGACTCTACATCCAATGTCACTAACAAAACATTCTCTAAATCAAAAGTTTTCTCCTTCACAAAAGAGCTAAGATCTTTCTGAAATTGTCTAGTATCATTAAGTACTGTAGGTATCCTATTAAGAACAGGTCGCAATTGCTTATCTATATATATATTGAAAAAGGCTCTGTAAGCCATTTCCTACCTGAGACTATGGGTCTCAGAGGTGGTGAAATCAAGCTCTTGTGTATTTTAGGGAGACCCTGAAACACTGGTATCACTGGATGTTCCACATTGAAATAATCAGCTAATTGCTCAGTAATACAAAAATTATCTATACAATCACGTATTGTGAAAAAAACAGAACATTGCACATCCCATATAAAATCCTGGTCAACCCTATCATAAATACTTGAATCAGAAAGCATATTATGTATACAAAATCATGATTCACTAAAACAGTGTCTCCGCCTTTGTCAGCATTCTTTATGACCAAAGAATGATCTGACTTAAGTGTCATCAAATTGTTATAATCAATTGTTAAATTATAAAAATCATGTACTTTCACCTTGGACATTCTATCTTGAGTGTCCGAAAAAACAGTAAACAATTCATCCTCACATTTCCTGACAAACACATCAACTACAGAATCAATGGTGGGTTGATATACACTGTTTTTTTTAAAAACACAAACATGCTCATTAGAAGAACTGTTTGCAAACACAACTTAAGTGAAACATTTCAGGCAAATAGTCTTAAACCCAAAGAAATATCTGAAAAATCAGACAGTTCAGCGGGTATAAAGTTAAGTCCCTTTTCAAGCAGAGAAAGTGACAGTACCTTATCAGAGAGGTTGACGATTAAGGACCTTCTGCCTTGTTCCACATTCGTTTGAGTTTCCGTGACATATGATCGTCATATGATTGTCATCCTCTCTTTCTCCCTCTGCTCTGGCTCCTTCCTCTGCTGAGTTCTCTTTGTCATATTTGTTTTACCGGCAGAGGAAGCTGAAGCTTCCCAAAAACCTGTTTATCTGATGTAGCCTTCCTGCGAACAACTTGTTGCATGGAAGAAGAAGCTGCATCTGGTAAAATAGCAGGAACACTCGGCGTACTGTTTGAAGCTCCCTCATGAACCAGCGTAGTTGACGTCATCCGAGGTTCCTCATGTGTGGCTAGAGGAATAGTTGTCAGATCAACAATGGGACTAGATATATTGTTGCTGCTTAACACATTATTGTCACTTGATATTACATCATTTGAAGCATTCACAGAACTACGAGGCCAAGTGAATGCATGCCCTTTAGAAAAATCTTCCTTGTCACAAAATAACTTTTTCAATTTCTGATTCCTAAGCCTGTTTTCATAAGATGAAATGGAATCAGTGAGCTCATCAAAAGCTGTTAAACAGGCTTCACAGTCATATTTATCAAGCAAACTCTGTTTTTAGCATCTATGGCTGATGTTAGTTCTTTTTTAACAGGTTCAAAGAAATCAATTAGTAGTCTAATATAGCCAGAACTGTACTCAGGATTCAATTTCTGCCATCTTGGCATAAGCCCTTCATAATGATTCTCATAAATGGGCATAAGCAAAATTCTCAGGCCTCTAGGAATAACTTGATGATGCAGGCAAGCCTCTATATGGAGCCTTTGTCAATATAAACGTTTCAATTTATAAAGGTCATTCTCCAGATTTTTAATCTCTACTTGAGATGGTATTCTTAAATCAGCAGGGCACGACTCACCATTATGTTTTTCAGATGATATGGCAGTCAATAAATGATTACTTCCTTGCGAGAACAGCAATTTATGAATCTGATCATTCTTACAGTCTCTATGTTGAGTTACTCCATCCATAGATTCTCCTGCAGTAGAATTAACAGACATTGTCACCATGGATCTCAAGGAGGACACAAATGTAAATCCAAGGTAAATGTAAAAATGACCTCCTTACAAGACAAAGCTGGATCTTCCCAAAGAAATAAAATAGCATCAATAGAATGAAAAGTTCTGTTAAGGCTGTCAGCACTGAATTCTTGAAGGTCAATAATGCCAAGGACTAAAACAACATTACAGGAGTATGTGCCCCATTGGCCTTGAGTCATCAATCCCAAAGACTGAGGCTGAAGTGACCATCAACACCAGAGATACCAGTGGCATGACAAATGGTACTGAAGACATGACCAGTACCAAAGATATAAAGCTGTGCAGCAGTATTATCTGAGATACCTGGTGTCAAGGAATATTTCAACATATGTGGCAAATGAGGCTGGATGCTACTAGTTTCATGCATTATAAGTTCAATGCCAGGATAAATGAGGAAGAAGACAACATAGGAATATGCAATATGAAATCCCTGTCTGCTCTGGAAACAATGGAGGACAGGTTTAAGTCCACCTCTACTTGGTCTTGCAGCAAGACTCCCACCTTCGTGGATTATTTGATGTCCACTGTAACAGTATGATGAGGGGACATCAAACAAATGGATCTAGAAAAAGAAGGTCTGGAGAATGTTAGACTATAGCCAGTGGAGGAGATAAACGTCTTTGTATAGATTCCTGAGTAGGTAGAGAATACAACCTTATCATGAGAAAATAGTTCAAAGTCAAAAATCAACAACAATACTGCCCAGTTGAAGAACAAGAAGACTCCTTGTGTTCTCTTCTTTCACTTTTGGCAGAAGGATAAAGACTGTGTCTACTGTAGTTTTACTCTTTGGTCTATAAAATACTGCGAAACTTGAAAGGGAAGAATCCCCTTCCCCAGGCCTAGCCTTATCAATCAATCCTTTTTATACTAATTAATTGTGGTAATGCCTGAGGGTTCAATTGTCAAAAATCACATAAAAGCTGCATTCTGCTAACAAGACTGGGGTCTCTAAACATATCACACACAGGGTATGGTGATCTTGGGAAGAAGTTTGTGAGAACCAGTAGTTGTACACTTCTTAAAGACAGTATTCCTCATACATCAATTTGTCAAAATATAGTCACTAAACCAGACTAATCAGGAACCACAGTCCAGGGTCATGTGACCTAAAATTCACCCACTGGTATAAAATCACCAGAAAGAATGGGAGGAAATGATTATGTAAACAAAAGCCAATGAAGAAGATAAAAAAGTAAATATAACCAAATACCAAAACGATAAGATAAGAAAGGGTCTAACCTTAAAAGTAGATTAGAGACTACAACTTAAATAAGAAAATTCATGCTACAGTGATTTTAAAGCATCTGGATTGTTTTCCAGTATTGTTGCTATGCAGGAGGCAGAGTAAATTTGGAGAGTCAAGCTAATACAAGGCATTATGGGAAGATGGGAGGAGCTAGAAGCTAAAAATAAATTCAGTGACAAGCTGACTTGAGCTTACAGCTATGATGAAGAAATTGAAGAAGATGGAAAGAATCATCCTCGATCTATGACTCTACCATGGAGTATAGTTAAGCTCATACATACATAGATTCATAGGTGTTTACTAGGCTAATGACCACAAGGGCCTTTTTTAAGCCTTACCATGCATCTCAAATCTCTGATGAGTTCTGATACCCTTAATAAGTGTAAGCATGGCCCTGGGAGATGAACCATTTACAGGTTACCTGTTTGCATCAGAGACTTAGGTGCCAAACCAGGGATGAATTTCCAATTTCCCATTCAATTGTCTAAGTGGTGCTTGAATTGGATTAGGGAGGAACTCTGCTTTACAAGGAAGTGGAGCCTGTTCCATCTTTGAGATACATACCGATCTCTCTAGCAGGTCCTATTTCTATCACAGGCAAGGTTTAAGTCTTTAGAACGGGTAATTCTAGTATTGTTTGTTTTGTGGATATGCAGGAGGTCCATCAGAGTGGAGTCTGACAATGCCCTGTATGTCAGGCATAGATCTCCCCTCAAAAGCCTGTAGGAAACAGAATATAGGGATAGGACCTCGAGGCAGTCTGCATAGGAAATGTTACTTATGCCCTGTATTCTTTTAGTGAGGAACCTCTGTGGACGCTCCAGTTGTTGAATATGCCTGGATAGGTACATACAAAGGGGGCATTGTACTCAATGACAGGTCTTATGAATGCTGAATACAGTGGAACAATGACTTCCTTGCACCTAGATGCCATACCTTTGTTTATAAGTTGCATAACATAGAATGATTTCCTCACCACTATAAACACATGATGATCAAAGGCTAGATTACCATCTATGTGTGTTCCTAAGTCCCTGGCTACTGGGTGAAGTCTAAGGGATGTGTTGTCAATATGATAGTTACCAGGGATGGATGACTTCCCAAAGGATACTGTTATGCATTTCTTGGCATTTAGTTTTCAGTCCATGACTGACACCAGTTGTTTGTCTATGTCAGCCCCTCCTGGAGAACATTTGTGTCAGTGTGAGATTCAATGACAGGTTCTAATTTGCAATCATCTGCAAATTTAGTCAGCCAGAGACCACTGACATTGACCTTGACTTCTGAGAAGTAAATGTCAAAAAGTAGTGGTCCAAGGACTGATCCCTGAGGGACTCCACGTGTGACTGGCCTCTTTGTAGAGGTGGACTCCCCTCCTCTAACTTCCTGCATCCTGTCTGTGAGCCAGTTGGCTATTCACTGGGTGACATATGGGTTTGTACCTAACCTCTTGAGTTTGTCAACAATGCCGGAGTGCGGTATTGTGTCAAATGCCTTGACCAGGTCAAGGTAGGCAATGTGAACAATTTTAGCTTCATCCATTGCTTTGTTGACCTTCTTAAGAAGTCCACCAGGTTGAGTAGGCATGATCTGCCCTTTACAAAACCAAACTGGGTTGAGTTCAGTGTCTGGAGGTTTACTATATCTCTATTGATCATCTCCATGATAATTCTTTCCATTACTTTACATATAAGACTAGTAAGACTTATGGGTCTGTAGATTCCAGGGTCTGTAGATGGCCCAACTTTGTGCAGAGGGATGACTGTTGCCTTTCTCCATTCATGAGGCACAAAGCCTGTTTGGTGGCTACAGTTAAATAGTAATTCCAGAGGCCCTGATAGGTCATGTTTCATGCTATTTAGAAGGTGTCCTGGGATATTGTTTGGGTCCATTGATGCAGTGTTCTTGGTCTTAGAGAGAGCATTAAGGACCTGTTCCCTGGTGATAGTAGGGGGAGTTGTATTTGATGATATTTCCTGAGGGAAAGTTGAGGGGGAGAGAGTAATCTGAATATATATATATAAAACTTCATCCAGGTGGTGGTCATATGATCAAATAAATTTATGAGGCTAAGCATACAAGATCTACATTTGAAAATGCTGTACTGGGTTAAGTAATAGAAAAGGAGGCTCCTCATGTGTGCCTGAATATGCTTCTTAATGGTTGTTTCCATTCTGCATATGATGCTGATCATTCTGCAATTACTGTGTTCTGTGGAAGGGTCTCCAATGGGGACAGAAACTACAACAGCCTTCTTCCAGATGAAAAGATTGTGGCCAGTTTTAAGTATGTCACTTTTTACAGGGCAAATATATCAGGAGCACTATTCCAGAAAAACCTATGCTGTGCAACTATCCCATCTACTAAGCTGGTTAGCTGTTATCTGTACTTAAAAACATATATGAAACATAAATGGAATAGCAATAAGTGTTTGTTTAAATATTTTAATATAGGATCAAGGGAAGCTCTGTGAAGCATGATTCTCTAAAGTTTATAATGGTATACAGCTTTGTCTGAAAATATTTTTCCTAAAACTATAGGAGGCAGCAGACTTTGTTTTGATATCCTGAACATTAAAGCAAGTTATATGTTGGGATTGTCTTGGAATAAAATATCTGTTTCAGCAAAATAGCCCTTTAAATAAATCATTTTGGCTAGGCATATTCACCAAGGCACAATTCCATGATCCATATTTTGAAACTCCCCAGATGATTTTGATGTATACAATATAATAATAATAATAATTTCAAAACAAAAGGACTAACATTGTCAGATTTATTATAATTTATGAAAGTATAAGCAGAATAGAATAAACATATATAATATGCCATATGAAATGGGGATATGTGTTTACCCCTGCCTTTTTTATGTACAGGTTTTCACTCCCTGTACTCCTATTGTTGAGATTGTGTTGCAGCTCTACCTCCATCTAATACATCATGTGGTCGTCACTGCAAATGAAAAAAAATAATGCTCAAATGATTCCGCCTTGACAGTGTTTCATACTATGGAATTCTACTTTTAAATGGTTGGGATTGGTTTTAATTAATTATGTTTCATAAACCAGTATATCTACCATCACCTGAAAAGTATGGATGCACAACTTTACAGTTTATTACAATACACAACTAGAATATTGCAATAATCAAACTAGTATTTGACTGTAATGTCATCTGTGTAGACAGAGGCATGCTTGTGACACAGAGGATGGATTTCTATTTAAGACAATGCCATGAGAAGCTTGAAAACAACTAAGAAATCAAATGGCTTGTTCAGGGAAGAGAATCTTGTCGAGGATATTTTTCTTTTTTTTTTCCCCTGCTGGCCATCATATCCTGCCCTCCCTGATACTATGTAGATCTGAGTGTTCCCTTGAGTGCGAGCACTGAGATCCATCTAATTCCTGGATAAATGTTAAGTACACCAGATGTGAGTCATCATTCCTGTGCTAGCAACTGGAGGTATGGAATGTATTTAAGCCCTAGTATCTGCTTTGCATTCCCAAAGCAACCAGGGGGTTGGCATACAAAGGACCAGTTTGATATATGTTCACACTTCTGCCCATATACAGTTAATAGTCTTGCCTCCCTTGCTGAAAGTGCCAACAGAAGATCCCCTATTTCCACAAGGGATCTGATCACAAAATGTGTACCCAAGCACACTCCTTATCACCTCTCCTTGAAAGAGGTAAGCAGCTATAGCCACATCATTCCTTTTCTGTTCCGTGCCAGCTCTAACAGGTGCCCAAGCTGCTAGCTCAAATCGGATTGCCTGAGTCACAGTTAGTGCTTTATCCCCTCTCCAAATAATCAGAGCTAGTGGGTATCTTTAGTCCCTAAAAATGGACTGGAAATCCTGTTTTATCTCTAACACCTGTTTTAGGCTGCATGGAGAGGGAAATGATCATATATTCACTTTATAGAAGTCTTCAGACAATCACAGAGGTGGTTTGAATGAGGTAGTACAGAAATGTCCAGCCCTGATGGAATTAAAAAGAAGATAATTAACAAATACCATTCCTGCAACATGACAGACATGGGTTGTAATCTCCATCCTCTTACTTCTGGTAATGGAACATGTTGACATCAAAAATTGCTAAGGTCCAATAATACAGAGATCAGCAATATATGGGCAAAATATATGAAAAAGCTTGCTATTTGGTTACGCTTATATATTTATAGCTCATGGGCATGTACTAGGTTAATGATATGTGAGGATATTAAGAAGACTAGCCTTACATTCCCATGGTAGCTTTTAGCCCTTATATTTTGCTTACAAATAACCCAGAGATGGTCAAACAAGACCATTACTGTTGCCTCATACATGGATTCTACCAATTTCCCCTTCTCAGAAGTGTCACTGAATACCCCAAACAGCTGTTCTTAAATCTGAAGTCCTACTTTAATAAAACTGTATATCCATCAAGTCCGTCTGCCTTATCACTCATTAAATACCTATTCACTTCCATTATGTTTCCCAGCATTACCGTATTTGACTTACCTTCCTTCTTTTCCCAACATTTCTCCATTCCATTTCTAAAATTCCATCTCCTTCCTCCCACTTCTAAAATAACTTCTCATAAAACTTCCTAAATTATTTCATAACTTCTCCAGTCCTATATATTCTTTCCTTTTCTTCCCTCCCTCTTAACTTCTCTCACCCAAAACTTCTTTTTTGGTCCTTTAGCTTTCTACATAACAATTGTATCTACAAATCTCCTTCTCCCCAATACCTAAGACATATGCTCACTAAATTTATTCTCATTTTTGAGTCTGTTTATTTCTTTATAACTTTAAACTGCTCTGTGTCCTCCTCTAATGCCCCATCTGTTGTCTGCAACCAATCCTGTAATCTATGCAAAATCTATTCAGGAAAATTCACTCCTCCTCTTCCTCTCCTATCTCCATCATCAATTTCCCAGTGTTCCCTATTTTCCCTCCACACATGCCTTTTATTCTATCCCACTTCTTGATCCTTATCTGTTCCCCTGTCCTTTCTGCTACACTATACCATGAAGACATCCCAGTTGTACTACAACACCCTGTATAAATTCCACCTCCATCTCTTCTCCACATGTCTCTATTTTCTAGTCAATTAACAACATACTGTAATCTGAAACTCACAGGTTATTATTTCCATATTCTGTAACTGTCATGCTGTCTCCTTATCTGGCAGTATCCTGCCAACCTACTACTCTTCTTCCCCTCAAAAAGTAAGCCTCCTCCTTCTCCAACAGTCTTTATACACACAATAAACTTAACATCTACATTCCATCCTTTAGAACTAACTGACATCTTCTATGACACTTATTCTCCCCAAACAACCTAACTTTGGCCAGTTATGTCACTCCACTGAAATCTCCAGTAGCACTTTTACTGTCTCCCACATATCATATGTGTTCTCCATATAGATCCAAAATTCCTAAATTACCTCTTTCATGCCAATAAAGCAATACTAGTACTAATGAATTTCACCCCTTCTCACCTTCCTACCATAATCTTCTCTTCAGTTTCTGCTTTGATTTTTATGTCTTGCTATGTTCTTCTTGAGTTGTAACCCCCACCACCACCTTACATCATTTACACATACACAGCTCTAACCACTTAAACCCCTTCTTTTTGATTACGACTCTCTTTTCTTCAACTTCATCTCATAAAGCAATGCCACCTCCTACATCTCTCTAAATAATGTATTGATTACCATCTCACTCTTCATAGGCTTTTCTATATCACCACTTTCCAAGTGGATAATCAAAAACTCTTCCCATCTCACCTCTGCATCTACTTTTACCCCACTGATGGGAAGCCCACTGACACTTCATTTGACACTCATGTTCCAGATAAGCCCCTCCAAGCCAGGAAGAATTTCCTGCATTGCTAGCCATTACTTAAGAAGACTATTGTATTACCTATTGTCTGGTCCTGCCCTATATGCTGCCTTTCTTATAGTCATTTGCTTTAGCCCTCTTCTACTTTTCACTTCCCTTAAATTGTTAGTACTATGTGATGATGTGAGGTATTGCCAACTATGCCAGAAGAAGTAGGGAAGTAGATGTGTAAAATATGCCAGCATAGCTAGCTGGAGTTTTGTGTTGAAAATGTATTTGTAAAGTTGCTTGTGTTAAAAAATATACCAACAGTGGGTCCTGCTGGACAGAAAAAGAAATACACCTGTATGTCAAACTGTATTACTGGAGGAGAAGAGGTTAACCTCAGTCCAGCTAACTTTGGAAAATAGTTTGAAATTAAATTACCTGGTATAGGCCATAAATATTGTAGATTATAGCTCTGATTGCAGCCAGACAAGATATGAATGTGAAAACAAGGACTAGGAATCCTGCTATACTGTCCTTAGCAGTGAACTAATTGCCACCTGGGAGGGTGGAAGTGTTGAAATGGTTTTATGGCTTCCAGATGCTATAACACATCTTAGCAAATCTCTGCCTGTGTGTGTGGTAACATATATGTGCAAGATTCCAATTCATTTTCCAGTAAAGGGGGTTAGTATGGGAACCAGAAGTCAGATGACCAGATGTATGTGATGTCATTCTGTAATCCAGCATTGAAATTATGTTTTAATACTAGATGAGACAGAAGTCTCAGAGCAGTATGTTTTTAAAACATGAAATAGAAGGATTACTCACCCACTTCATCTTGCGTTGCTTTTGTAAGCAACCAGTGAATAGTAATTTATTAGATCAGTCAGAAAAATATAGTGATATTAGTTGAGTACTGTTTTTTCTGCATCTGTGTGAATCTAATTATCTGTGTTATTTTAATATTTCTTATGATTGAAACCTTAGTGTTTGTTGTAAATAGATATTTAGTAGTTTCATGTTCTTTTATTATTCATTATTAAATATATTTAAACTTTCATTGTGGCTGGTATTTTAGAGAATATTTTAAACTTTGAGAGCACTTATATCTTTTTGGTGACACTGTGGCTGCTACTGGAAGCCTTACTGCATTGATCAAGCACTACCATTTGAATTAGTATTAATTTTACTCAATATAATTGGATACCCTGGTAACAGCCTTGGAGTAGCTAGCTTTGAAGTGTGCTGGTGGCAGTATCTACCTCATATTCTGGATAGAGGGGCATAGCTAGTTAATCTGTGCCAGCCTTTCAAGGTGTGTGTGTGTGTGTGTGTGTGTGTGTGTGTGTGTGTGTGTGTGTGTGTGTGTGTGTGTGTGTGTGTGTGCGTGTGCGTGTCTGTGTGTGTGTGTGTGTGTGAAAATCAAATCTCAAAGAGTGTGTGTGTGTCAGCTTCTTTGAGCAGAGACACAGATGGTTTCAGAGAGAGGGTGGTGGAGGACTTGACCTGGGACAATCGGCTGCAGACTTAACTCTATAGCTGTGTCAGTGAGGAGTCTTATTGGGGGCCAGAAGAGAGACAGTGAGAGAGAGAGGGAAACCCAGACCCCAGAATGAGAGGGTTCCCTTTGTGCTCTTAAGGGAAATTGTGTTTTGTGCAGAGACCTGCATCTAAAAATACTGTGTGTATCTATCTTTGTTCCAAGTGAACATCCCTCACCGCTGTCAGTGATGAGGATTCAGACTCCTTGATTACTGGTCCAGAGAAGGGGGTGCCACATATTGATGAGTAGTGGTGTGGATATTAACTGAACCTCTGTAGCCTGTAGGCAGTTGTCACTGAAGCTGTGTGCACTCTTAGCAGCCACAAGGTAAACATGCAGAGTTTTATTTTCACAACAGTTTTATTTCTTTTTTCTTAGTTTAGTTTAGTCAGGAAAAGCAGTCAAAGATGTCAGCGGAGGATTATGGCGAGCTGACAAAAAAACGGTTGGCCAAAGTATGTGAAGCCAAAGGACTGGTGCATGCCAACCTGACTAAAGAGGAAATGATTTCAGTCTTAACTCCAGCTGCAGCCTGAACCAGCAACCAGGAAGACAACCAGTCTGATGATGGGGATTTGCAGCCCTCAGAAACAGGACAGTTCACATTTTCCTCAGAGGACTTAAAAATCCATCTGGACTTAAACAGACTTGAACTGGAGGCCAAACATTTGAAATAAATTAGAATCAGCACAGAGAGACTGCAACATTTGGAAGCCAAAGAAAAGTAGAAACAGGTGGAATTAGAATCAGCAGAGAGAGACTTCGGCATTTGGAGGCTGAAGAAAATGAGAAACAGTACCAACATAAGAGGGAGATGCTGACTTTTCATCAGGGTCATGGGGATAATTGGGAAGGGAATAACTGAACCCCAGAAGCAATAAAGGTCAGTAAAGTTCTTCTACAGTTTACAGCGGTTGATAAATTTGATAGTTTTATTCATATATTTGAAAGAGTATGTAAACAGTATAATGTTGACCAATGACTCTGGGAACAGTTCCTGACCCCCTTCCTTCATGGTAAAGCTGTAAATGCTGTTTCTAAACTGTCTGATATTGATTGTTTAAACTATGATAAAGTGAAACATTGTTTACTGGGATGTTTTAAGTTGACACCTGAAGCTTACAGAAAAAAGTTTTGTGAGCACAGACGTAAGGCAAATGAAAGTGTATGTAATTATTTTGCTGAGTTAAGCACTTATTTTCATAGGTGGGAGAGTGGGTGTCAGGTCGCCCCTTTTGAAGGTCTGACAGACCATTTGGTGAGGGAACAAGCCCTTAGCACTTTGCCTGAGGACATGAGAATCTGATTGGCAGACTGGGTGTTTAACTCTGCAGATGAGCTGGGGAAAAAGGGGATCTCTACTTAGCAAGCTGGGCATCACTGCACAAGAACGGGATACCCAGTGCTGCACATGGATATAAGGGAATCCAAGGTAGGCAGCCTAAACCACCCAAAAGAGTCCACCAATAACAGTGGAAGCCACTAGTTCAAGTACATGGCCAGAAACAAGGGTTAGACATTTTAAATGTAACCAGGGGGTCATGTATCATATAGATGTCCAAGGAAGCAAGGTGGGGAGCAAAAGGTGAGGGGGCAGCAAGCGGAAATAACAGTATGCTAGTGGTAAGTTGTCTGGAGACAACAGTGGTACCAAACTATCACCAGAGATTATATCCTATATTAGTGGATGAAAAACAGGCCACTACTAATAGAGACACAGCCTCTCACATAGACTATTGTGAAGCATGGTTAAAGAGGAGCAGTACTTTCTTGGGCAGTCCTCTCTAGTCAGAGCTATAAGAGGGATCCCATTCCAAATGGCTTTGGCCAGGGTTCACATTGACTTGGAGAGTGGAAAAGGAAGCAAGCAAGTAGGTGTGTTTGAGGATATCCCTGCAGATGTCTTGATAAGGAATGATTTTAATAATGCAGTACCATGTGAGCATGCAGTTACATATGCAGTCAGATTTGGAGACAGGCGTGTGGGTCTTGTAGCCTGGGAGAGACCCAGATAGATCCCACACCTGAAGCCAGGACTGGTGGGGTGGCTATTTCAGGGAGGGAGCTACCGTGTAGCAGTGAGCCTGAAGGTGAGCCACAACTGCTGGTTGGTACTGATGTTCCCTTGGACAAAATGACTGCAACGGCAGAGGTGATTGGTAGTACCCAGGCTGACAGTGAGGCACCACTGTCAGAAGAAACCTGACTTCCTGTGGAAAAGGAGCTGGGAAGGGTTACAAACATAGAGTTGAGACAGGCTCAGCTCTTGGAGCCTACATTATGAGGCTTGAGGGAGGTAGCTAAGGATGCACCTGATTCTCAAGGAAAAGGGGAGTATGTATACTAAAACAAAGGGTTACTCTATAGCAGACCTCTCAACTGTCCCGAATAACTCGGTTTTTACCGAGTTTTGGGGTCCCAATAATGGGGTGCCACGATTCCCGAGTGGCACCTCATTATTTCCGATTTTTCAGATCTATTTTTTAAATTTTTGCGCTTTCGGGGGTGATGTCATCACGTGCGTGATGACGTCAGCCCCGTCAGGATGCCGCGCGTCTGTTTGAATAGGATGCCATTTCTGTTTCTTTCTGTGCGTCTAAGATGTATGGATTTACTTTTGAACATTTTACTTTCTGCTGTATTTATGCAGAGCCGGTCGTCAGCAAATGCACTGTAGCAGAACCCAGCATTTTAGCAAGTGCACTTCAAGGTAAGGCAGAACACAGGATTTTTTACTTTTTGCCGTTTGGAGAACACAGGAGTTTAGCAAATGCACTTTAAGGTAAGGCAACACACAAATCGGATTTTTACTTTTTGCCGTTTGGGTAGAACACAGGAGTTCACTTTTAACACTTTATCGTTCAGCTTACTTTTGGGAGGAGGTGAAATTTGTTCGAGAAACTGCTTTCGTTTACATAACAGGAGAGGTTTACTTAAGAAACTGCTTATTTTACTTTAATAGTTAACTTGCAGGAGAAAATGTGCTTTAATTTACATACTGACTAACTTGCAGGCAGGAGAAAGTTCTGTGCTTTATTTAACAGGGAAACTGCTTTCATACTTGTATTTTAACGGCTACAGGAGAAAATATACTTTCATGTTTATGTTGGCTTACAGGCAAGAGAGTGTGCTGTGTTCTCTACATATTTAACAGAGCAACTGCTTTCTTTTTGTGTTTTAATGGCTGCAGAAGAACGTGCTTTCAGTTTGGTTGTACATATTGGCTTGGCTTACAGGAAGTGAAAGTGTGCTTGCTAATTTAACAGAAATTGCTTTCGTTTTATTGTATTTTAATGGCTGCAGAAGAAAATGTGCTTTCATGTTCACATTGGCTTACAGGCAAGAGTATGTGCTGTGCTCTCTACTCAGAGAAACTGCTTTCGTTTTACTTGTATTTTAAGCTGCAGGAGAAAACGTGGTTTCAGTTTCATGTACATTTTGGCTTGGCTTACAGGAAGAGAAAATGTGTGCTTGTGCTTTACTTAACAGAGAAACTGCTTTCATTTTACTTGTATTTTAATGGCTGCAGGAGAACATGTGCTGTCATGTACACACTGGCTTGGCTTACAGGAAGAGAAAGTGTGTGCTTATTTAACAGAGAAATTGCTTTTGTTTTACTTGTATTTTAAAGGATGCAGGAGAAAATGTGCTTTCATGTACATATTGTTTTACAGGCAAGAGAAAGTGTGTGCTTTAACAGAGACTGCTTTTATTTTGATTTTACTGCTGCAGGAGAAACTATGCTTTAATGTACATATTGACTTGCAGGCAGGGCAATGTGTGCGTTTACTTATTTAACAAACTGCTTTTGGTTTACTTAACAGCTGCAGCAGAAAGCGTGTGTGAGAGAGACTGTCTGAAATGTTGGCTCATACATATTTTTGGTCTGTTTCTCTTAAAATTTTTGTTTTCTGACAAATCCAGTGAGAACTGAATTCACTAAATAATCAATGCCATTTAAGTTTCAGTCTTCCTGTCTTTCAGGAAATGCATGCTCGGTAACACAAAACATTTTATACTAGCAAGCAACTTTTCTAAGATCATACAAGCAATGTTTAAAATGTGTCCCTGGGTTTGGGCTTTTGTCCCCTTCCCAATCAATTTTTGGTTATTTCCAGATTTCTTATGCTGCATAGGTCTTCAGGGGGAGAGGAGTATAGTACTGCTTATAGTAAGTGTGTTTGTGTTGTCAGTAGACTCAGTAGTATGACAGGTAGAATACTTACTTTTGATGTAGAAGGCTGTGGGGGTTCTAATCCCACAGCATGTAAATTGCTGATACTGTACTCTGTTGTACTTTGCAGTCTTGAGAATGTTTTCTTTGGCAGAGATGGCTAGTAATTATGAACCTGTTATCAGTTTGCCATCCATTCCCTGTTGTAATATTACTGGCTTTTTTTTTTTTTTTTTTATGCAACA